>NC_137002.1:19957143-19969643 GCF_032717465.1 Coenobita brevimanus
ACACACACACACACACAAAATTCCAGACCTTCCTCGTATAGTGGATAACAAGACCTGATATTGACTTCCTTATCATATCGCATCACTTCGACAAGATTGCAGCCTTATCAATGACCTTGTGTAAATCTACTGGATGACATAAGCTTCAGAACCCGGGGGTATTTCCTAAGCGCGATGCTTGGGTTTTACCATCCAGGTACTGGTGCACCAATGTTGCTTACGTTTACTTGGACGCTCCAGCAGCACTCTGCTTAGCCTATATCTTACTGTAGGTCCAGCTTATCCTTGACTGTGTTATACTGTTTAAATCTGTATGATGACACGGTGCATAAAACACTCCTTACGTTACATATAAAACTGCATTGTTCACTGCACTACATAATATTTCCATTGCTTGAAAACAGTACCTCATTCAGACTGCTGGGAGGTAAAAGAGTGTTCAATGGTCAGTATAGTCACCAAAACCATGACTTTGGCTGCTATCTTGGCAAGAATGTGAATAAGATGGTGTAGTGAATTACCAGACTCCTTACACAAGCACATGTAGACTATTCGCAATTTTACACTCTCCCAGCAGCACCACGCCACCAATATATTTTGTGTAGCCGTGGCCACATACTAAAACCTTGTGTTATAATGGCAGACAATGGACAAACATGCATAGTAAAGGATATTCGAGTATTGCTTCATCTGGATGAAAAGTGTGTGAATGCAGACACACGATTAAAAAGTATGATGTGTCTGGAGCTAAGGAGGACCTGAACGTGTATTACTTGTATGAAAACTAATGTATGAATGTTTTAAAGAGAATATAAGGAACGATGATCAATGTCTTTGGATGCTGTGTCACAATTACCCAGACTAATAAAATACCACATCGAAGACAGCGACATCATTTGTGGACTGAACATCCGTAACGCCGATATTTCAATTATTATAATACAAGATATGCATTCATTATGCAAATACAGTATTTCATTATCTCCGCGTGATCCATCAGTATGATGACTGGACAGCAATTTCGCACAATAAGCCAATAGCATCCAACACTCAAAATAGCTATAATCGTATGCAACAGAACATCTACTTTGACCATGGTTTGAGAATATAATGATTGATTTTCCCGACAATAAAACAGACTGGATGATGCACAGGATGGCATGACCGCTGTGCCACATGCTTAATCATAAATCATATATGACCACCCTGGTTCAGCCACAAAAATGTTACAGCAGTTGAGTTGTACACTCACTAGACTCAGGTGAACCACGTTTCGAGTCTCCGGACATCACACCTTCTAACATTTATGCTCAACTACAGTTGTTCACCACATTGTATGACGAACATTAAGACTCCGACATTCATCCAATACATGTTATTGCATTCTGAGTTACAGATCACCTCAGAACATGTGTATAATCACATCCTTCATCTTTCAAAACGAAACACGACAAAATTTCGATACATGTGCCCCCACCATCTGTCCCCTCTCCCCTCCGTTCCACCTCGCCTCACAGTCATCTCCTGCCAGAGAAACAATGGGATCCAATGGCATTACTATTTGTTTTTCTCTCTACCTTCCACTATACATACGTGGCAAACACTTGGATTTGCAGAGAGAGTATGACTTGATAGAACATAGTTTTTGTGGGTACTAGATACTGTAGCGAAGGGGAAGCTCTGCCGGGTCTGCCCATTCACTTACTATTACTACGATGTAAACAAACACAGTGGTGCGACGTTTCACCAAAGACACCACGCGCTGTACTCGTTAGAAGTGGAGGTAACTATACCTCTCCACTCCATCCCTCCATCTCATCCTTGGCCTCCCCTTCCCTCTCTCCCCCTCCACATCACTCACATACACTCTCCTCGTCAGTCTCTCACTCTCCATCCTCTCCACATGGCCAAACCACCTCAATGTGTGTCTCATAACGCTTCTTATTACATCCACATCCTCACCACAATGCTCCTTCACATCCTCATTTGTCAATCTGTCTCTCCATGTGACTCCACATGCTCCTCTCAAATAACTCATTTTCACTGCTCTCACTCTTGACTTGTGTCCCTCCAACAACGTCCAAGCTTCACTTCCATACGTCAGAGTTGGTGTCAAAGTATTGTCATGTAGTAACTTTTTTCACTTCCATACTCATTTCCCTGTTTCTTATCACTGATTTCAAGGAACTAGCAAACCTTCTTCCTTGTTGTACCCTTTCAAACACTTCACCCTCCAAACTTCCATTCTTACCCATCACACTGCCCAAGTACTTAAACACACTCACATTTTCCATTTCCTCCTCATCCAACCTCACTGTACATTCGCTGACTTCACTTCTCTCGAAGACCATGACTTTACTCTTCCCTACATTCACCTTTAGATTCCGTTTCTTACACAGTCTCCCAAACTCATCCACCATGCCTTGCAGCTCCCCTTCGTCTTCACTTAACAACACAGTATCATCTGCAAACAACAGTACAGGTAGTTTCCAAACACTGCCCTCTCTCATTAGGGTCACTCCAACATCCATTGCCCTACTTTGAATCTCATTTATAACCCCATCCATATACAGATTGAACAACCATGGAGACATGACACATCCCAGTTTCAACCAAACCTTCAAACAAAAATTCACTCAGTTCTCTATCCACATGCGCTGCAGCCTTAGCACCCTCATAGACACTCTTCATAGCATTCAACAACTTCCCATTTACTCCAATACTTTCCACAGTCCTTGTCTATCCACCCTGTCATATGCTTTTCCCAAATTCATGAAGGCCGCATACAACTTTTTTCCCTTGTCTAGAAACTTTTCCACTAAAGATCTAAGAATGAATATCTGATCTACACAACCTCTTCCCTTTCTAAAACCTCCCTGTTCTTCTCCAACTAATTCCTCTGTTATTTCCCTAACTCTGTCAATAAGTATCCTACCATATACTTTTCCTATTACACTAAGAAGACAAATGCCCCTATGATTACCACGCACTTCTTTTTCCCTTTTTCCTTTGTACAAGGGAATAATTTTACCTGACTTCCAATCCTACGGGACTCTACCTTCCTCCCAGGCCAATCTGCTCATGTTTCACATCCATATTACTACTATCTCTCCACCATGCTTCAGCATTTCACCACACACTCCATCAATTCCTGGGGCTTTCCCCATTTTGACTTTCTTCATTGTTTCCACAACTTCCATCCTACTGATTTCTTCCTGTCTTCTCACCTCCCTTCTTCTCCCTGCCATTCCCCAGCCTCTTATACTGGCATTTCTTTCATTCTCTATGTTCAATAATTCTTTAAAGTGTTCTCTCCATCTGCTCACTTTTTCTTCCATCTCCACTAGTAATCTACCAATTTGTTCTTTCACTCCCCGACTAACTTCATTGCCAATCTGTTTAACTCCCTTTACCTCTTTCCAGAACATTTTCTTACAATCCTTCCACTTTACACTCAAATTCCTTCCAAATTCCTCATCCACTCTCTTCTTACTCTCTCTTACTAATCTTTTCACCTCTCTCTTCCTTTCTATATATAACAGTCTCTTCCGTCTCCCAACTTCTTCCATGTCCCTATTTCTCATCCATTCTTTATATGCTTTCTTCTTTTGTGCCACAGCCTGTCTCACCTCTTCATTCCACCATACTGTTCCTTGCACCCCGTTTCATCTTCTCTTCACCCTACATACCACATCACATACTATATTTCTTTGCGAATATCTTGCACACGCCTTCCACATCCCCCATATGCTCCGATCCATATTTACCCAATCGTTCCTCCACTTCTTTCTTATGTTCTGCTTTTTTCTCATCCTCTTTTAACCTTTCCACTCTCCTTGCATCTACTCCTTCCTCCCGTCCTTTCTTCTATTTCTCCATTTTACTTGGACTTTGATTCTGACCACCACCACCAAGTGGTCCACTTCCCCAACCTCTATATGCTCTTGCATCCATTACACACCTTCGCATCCTTTCATCTACACACACATAATCAATCATTGCCTTCCTTTCATTCAGTTCACCACCCACCCTTCTCAACACTCGCCATGTATACGTGTGGAACAATGGTGTTCCTGTAAAGGGTATTGGCTATTACACACCCCCTCCCAGCAGAAATGTCTATTAAAGCACTGCCATTCTCATCTATCTCAGCAGGCACACCCCACTCACCAACTACTCCATCCACCTTCACAGTCCCTAATTTACTGTTCATATCACCACTCAAAAACACTCTCTCATTCCTTTCAAACTTTTCCATGCACACTACCACATTTGTCCAGAACTTTTCTCTCACTCTGTTTGCACGATCTTGCGTTGATACATACACGCACACAATCGTCCACATTTGTAGTCCAAACTTTCAATCTTACCCACACAATCCTTGAGCCAACTAATCCATACTCTCTTATATTCTCCTTCCATTTGTTACTCACAACAATACACACTCCTTCTTTTGCTCTCTCATTCTCACCTACCCCCACACTTATATCCCATCCATATTCCCATTCTCTCACACTCTCTTCTCTCCATTTAGTTTCATTTAATCCACATACATCCATTTTCGCATCCTCAAGTGCCTGAACAATCTCTCTCTCTCTTTCACCTCACCATTGGCATCCCTTACATTCCATGTCGCCATCCGTATCATGTACGTTGTTCGGTCCTTAGTCGTCATCTTTTGGTCGGTCCTGGTCTGAGGCTTCTTGTTCTTATTTTTAGTTAGTTGTTTTGTGGGGAGGGGCATTAACCCTCTGCCAAACTACTTGCTGTCACAAAGGGAACACGTGTTGTAGGTTATAAGGTTACCACCAAGCGTTGTAAATGCTTTCCTGGTTTACAAGAAATCATCTGGCTTGTCACTCAGTATAGAGCTACCCTAAAAACAGAGTAGCACTACACTAAGTGGGTGCATGATGGGCGTCCCCACCTACCACCACAATTACAATATTAATATTTCACCAAATTTTCACCATATTATTATTTCGCCATACTTCACCACAATGACTCTTACTTGGTTAATCTGGTCGCCTAGTTGCTGCGTGAAACTGTAGATCATGGCACTAAAGGAATTAATGAAGACGCTTCCAAACCCTTCCACGTCTCCCCCCAGCTGAACAAAACCATATGACTTTAGCTAGAATATATTTAAAAAAAAAAAAAAAATCTCATAAGCATGAGGGGGCTCATATGACCACCATTACCACGGTGCATTCTCATCAGTTACAGGAACTCCTTAACACCTTTCCTTAAGCAATTTATTTTGCTTATTGCACCCTACTTTCCAAATCTTTTAGTTATATTCTGGAAGAGTAAAGCACAGAGGGTATTAACCAGCCATAATCAGAATCAGGTAAAGGCCTATACATGTGGATGGCCTAACCGTGCACAATTCAAGACTCAGGAATTTCATTTAGCGGGCATGTCATTTTCCGCAGAGAAAGTCAAACACACTTTTTCTGTGTACATTTCTTTCCTACTTCTTTCACAAATTTTTTGACCATTAACTTTTTTTTATCAAACCATACGAGGAAGAAAAAGGGGGGGGGGGGGAAGGAAGAAGAAAAAGAAAGAAAAGGGAGTGAAGGAAGAAAGAAGAAAGAAGGGGAAGAAAAATCTATCTATCTATCTATCTATCTATCTATAGCCCAACGCCCTAATCCCGCAAAGGGTGGCCGCAGACAAAACGCCTCCAAGTCGCTCTGTCACCCACCATTTGACTACCCTCCCCCCAACTCACCCCCCCCTCATATACCTCTCAACTCCATCCCTCCACCTCATCCTCGGTCTACCTCTCCCTCTCCCTCCCTCCACCTCACCTACATACACCCTCTTAGTCAGTCTTTCATTCTCCATGCTCTTCACATGTCCAAACCACCTCAGTGTATTTCTCCTAATCTTCTCAACCACATCCACATCCACCCCACAGCGTTCCTTCACTTCTTCATTCGTCAACCTGTCCCTCCACGTCACTCCACTTGCTCCTCTCAAGTAACTCATTTCCACTGCTCTCACTCTTGACTTGTTCCCCTCTTGCAAGGTCCATGCCTAGCTTCCATACGTCAGGGTAGGGATCACAATACTATCATGCAGTGACTTAACGTCTATACTCACCTCCCTATATCTCATCACTGCTTTCAGTGTACCAACAACCTTCCTTCCCTGCTGTACCCTTTCACGCACTTCATCCCCCTAAGTTCCATCCTTACTCATCACACTACCCAAGTACTTGAATGCACTCACATTCTCCATATCCTCACCATCCAACCTCACTGCACACTCTGTGACTTCATTCCTCTCAAACACCATAACTTTACTTTTGTTTACATTAACTTTCAGCTTCCTCCTCCTACACACTATCCCAAATTCATTCACCAAACCTTGCAACTCCCATTCATCTTCACTCAACAGTACTGTATCATCAGCAAACAACAACACCAGAAGCTTCCAAATCTCACCCTCATTCATTAGAGCCACCCCCACATCCACTGCCCTACCCTGCACCTCCTGTACAACCCCATCCATGTATATATTAAACAGCCATGGAGACATAACACAACCCTGTTTCAGTCCCACATTGAGATCAAAGAACTCACTCAGCTCACCATCCACTCGCACCGTAGCCCTAGCTCCCTTGTACATTATCCGGACACTGGGCCTTTATATATATATATATATATATATATCTAAAGGCCCAGTGTCCGAGTAATGAACATGTCTGGATAATATATATATACTGTATATATATGTGATCCCTCAGTTATCCAGAAACTCATTATCCAGACGTGATCATTTTCCAGACACTGGGCCTTCGCTCTTTTAAACCATTATCCGAATTTATTTGCTGTTATCCAGATGTAAAAGTCCCTGAGAACTTCGGTGGGCCAGCTGACGTGTCCAAACATTCTGTATCGTGGCCACTGGGCTGGAGCTGTGAGTGGGAAGAAGTCCGTAACCCACAACCAGAACTAAAATGTCCGTCTGCTCCTGTATTGAATAGTCAAAGTCGCACGCTCATCCGATCACTCTCAATGGGCCTCCAGCACCCAAGCAATACAACTAACTTGCAAGTGGTGTCAAAACGTCAGGATGCATCCCCATCCAATGTCTAGCATCGCGCAGCACCAGGATAGCTTTTTTCTCACTGCCACCACGCGTGTAACACAGACCACAAGCCACGAGTATGTGTTCACTGACAGGGCCCAACTGCCGCTAACTGAATGTCAAAAGTTGCGCGGCCACAGGGCTAAGTCTTGCCAAACCGCCAGCACCATCGAACAGAGACCACAAACCATGAGTACATATTCGGTAACAGTGAAAGTCTCCCTCTCTACTGAAGGTCGAAAATTGCTGGGCCACTGGATGGCACTCACACCACACACAAAGAAAGAGAGAGAGACCTTCCCATGCTGAGTACAATGTCAGTACAGTACAGTAATTTCTGTACCAATGCATATGATAATTCTGCAGTAGTGTTGTGTACACAGTACAGTACTGTATGTGTGTATGTACAGTACAATACTGTACAGTACAATACTGTACAGCACACTTCCATTCGGTATATGTATTTTTTTCAATGCCAGTCACCCACCTTTGCCAAGTAATTGTATTGGGATAGGTTAGGATTGGTAAGGTAAAATACAGTTAACCTTTGTAATTTTGCCTGGGAGACATATTGAGCATAATTTCAAGAAAATCCTATGATTATTTTTGAATGGACGAGGTGAGCATGGTTCATGGCTGAAGGGTGCTGCTGGCCACCGTGCATGTAACACAGACCACAAGCCATGAGTACATGTTCGGTGACAACACCCATCTGCCTCTCTATCAAGGGTCGAAAATCATTAATTTTAGCCACCAGGAGACACACGCACCACATATATAAAGAGATTCCTTCACATTCCATGATGACAAAGAGTACTGGTAATTTCTTTACCAATGCATATGATAGTACAGTACTACAGTACTGTTCTGTACACAGTACACTACTGTATGTGTGCACAGTACATTATGTATAGTACAATACTGTACTGTACTGTACAATACACTTCCATTCAGCATGGGTATTCATTTCAGTACCACAGTCAGCTACCTCAGCCAAGCAGCCCTATTAGGAAAGGTTAGGTTTGGTAAGGTTAAGTAAAAATATCCTATGTAATTTTGCCTGGGAAAGACATTGAGCATATCTTCGAGAAAATTCTATGGTTATTTTTTAATGGAGGAGGTGAGCATTGTTCCTGGCTGAGAGGTACCAGTAGCCACCATGCGTGTAAAACAGACCACAACCCAGGAGTAAATGTATAGTAAAACCACCCATCCAGCACTACCCGTATGGTGGGAGTCCCCCAGCCTCAGGGATTAGTGCGGAAGCCCACCATCATGTGCACCTGTTTGCTTCCCTACTGTATGGTCAGAGTCGCCTGGCAGGCCGCATGAGTATACACTGCCTGAGGCAGCGATCCACTGGTCATCTGCTATTGCCATCACGTACAAACCCCTGCCTGGGCAAACCGAAGTGAAACTTATAGACAGATATCCGTTTGCTGCATCTGGCTTCCTCTGTGCTTGAAAGCAACCATTGGGTGTGATATGGCAGCGCTGTACTGTACTGCTTGCTGGCAAACAGAAGCCCACACATCAGTTCTCACCTTTCTGCCTCTCGTGAGTGGTTCTGCTTGTAATATGGGTGTGACTGTGGTTGTTTTTGTGGTGGTTCCCTACCTTCTGCAGGTTGTGGCCAGTGCTCTGCTGAATTGTTGTGTTTGTGGTGATGGCCCCACCACCACCTGAGAAGCAGAAGAGGAAGTTTCTGAGTCTGGAGAAGAAGCATGAGATACTGGGCAAGGTTGACGCAGGCTAGACCACAGGACGCATTCTTCATGAATATGATCTAGCCCATTCAACATTGCTCAATATCAAGAAGTCGTGCAACAAGAATACGCAGTATGGACAGGACTTTTGTGACAGCACACATCAAGGCAACAGGAATGTAATGGCCCAGGCCTGGCACGCCATTATTGACCAGTTGACTTTGATGTGGTTTCATCAACAACGTGGTGCCGGTGTGCTAGTGTGTGGAACCTAGGTGAAGGTTACTGTTGGGAAGTTTGCATGCCTACACAACGTGCAGGACATCAATGAGTCCAAGGGATGGCTCTTTAGGTTCAAGCTACTCCATGGACTTACTGGGTGTAAGGCACAGGGCAAAGCCTTGGACACATCAGTGGAAGAAGTAGACCCATTTCACCAGAAATTGAAGCACCTGATCAAGGACGAGGGCCTTGCCCTTGATCAAGTCTATAACACTGACGAAACTGGTCTGGTCTACCGCTCCATGCCCACCCACACCCTGGTTGAGGAAAGGGAAAGTCTGTGCCTGGTCGGAAGTTGTCCAAACAATGTGTCTCTGTTTTGTGCTGTGCCAATGCTAACAGGATGCACCACCTCAAACCCATTATTGTTGATTGTGCAAAACAACCATGTTGTCTCTGTAGGTTGATGGATATCCTGTCTGTTGTGTGGTACCATGCTGAGAAGGCCTGGTTTACCGCTAAGCTCTTCAGAGGTTGGTTCCAAGGACATTTCATCAAGGAGGTTATCCATTATCAAACAGAGGTCCTTGGAATTGCTCACGACCAAGTGAAAGCTCTCCTGCTCTTGGACAATGCTCCTGCACATCCATCTGAGAAGCATTTGGTTGCTTTTGACGGGCGGATTGGGTGCATGTTTCTGCCTCCTAATATGACTGCTCTGATTCAACCAATGGACCAGGGTGTTATCGTGGCTGCCATGAGACTGCACCACCTGAGGTTCCCAAACGAGGTGATGGTGGTGCTGGAAGATGAGGACACAGTGGAGGACACATGTGGGGAGCAGACTTTGCAGAATCTTCGGCGTTTTAACCTGAAGTCTTCTGTATTCAACTGGGCAAACGCATGGAAGGAAGTGTCTGTCAAAACCCTTGAAAGCAATTGGTCTCATCTCCTGCAGGGAATCGAAGCTGAGCACAACTTCAAGGGCTTTGATGTGGATGATATCCACAATCACTTTAGACAGGCAGGAGAGCAGGTGAACGTCGATGACATGTGGGATTGGTTGGACGATGACGGCAGCGATCCTGATTGCCAGACCATGTCTGATGAGGAGATCGCCGCTGTTGCCTCTGCGGGCACGGAAGAGGACAGCGGGATCAACGAGGATGAGAATGAGTACCCTGATTCGCAGCCCTCTGCAACTCCTTCACCCCCTCGTCTCAGTGTCCTCCGTGGCAACCTGGAGGGGATGTTGGAGTGTGCCGAGCACCCACACTGTGACAGGGAGTTGGTGCCGCTCAGACTGGTGATGGAGCTGCAGGTAGTCTGGGATGCCGTTATCCTCCGGCAGAATCATTGACCCTACTGTCAGACCAGGATCGACTTGTTCTTCAAGCCTGAGACCCCCACGAGTGCCAGCCAATTCTCACCGCCACCACCACCACCACCACCAGCTCATTTCCCGTCTTCACCTTCGGACCCACAACCGAGCACGTTGACAGCCATGGAGTCTCTGTTAGACGTATGTTTGCGGCTGTCTCCGGAGTCTCCTGATGTGGGTAAGCCACCATCATCACGCTGCACATCACAGTCATTGTCCAGTTCCAGCAGGTTGAGGATGACGAGGACGAGTTCTTTGACCTCTGTTAGGTGCTAGTGTTTGCCACTAGACCACACAGGACAACCTGCTGGAGGTGGCGGATAACAAAGCCTGGTGGTGGTGCACTGGGTGTTAAGTACCTCAACCAAATGTTTTTGGCAGGTAGCTTTAGGTTTCTTTCATAGTTTTCTTGGTGCTAAAATTTACTTAGGATATTCCTATGCATGTTTTGAGATCACAATATGACAGAATGATCCAAAAACAGTGCCAAAAATGAGAGAGGTACAGTGCATACAGTAGTGTTTAGGTAAGGTGTTTTTGGTTTTCAGCGGTTTTTCTTCATGGTTTTTTGTTGAAAATTATTTAGGATACCTCTATGTATTTTGATGCCAAAATATGCCGGAATGACCTAAAAACACTACCAAAATAAGGAGGGGTACTATATATACAGTAGTGCTTAGGTAGGGTTTTTGGTTTTCATTGATTTTCTGCATGGTTTTCTTGGCGTTGAAAATTATTTAGGATTTTTCTATGTTTGTTTTGATGCCAAAATATGCCAGGATGACCTGAAAACATTACCAAAATAAGGAGGGGCACTGTACATACAGTAGTGCACTGGTAGGGTGATTTTTGGTTTTAGGTGCTTTTTTGGCATGATTTTCTTGTTGTTTACCATTATGTGTTTTGATGTCTAAATATGCCCAAATGACCGAAAAACACTGCCAAACTAAGAATAGGTACTGCCCAAATAGGTTTGGTATAGGTTGGAGGTGGGTATAGGTACTGTAGGGTCTGGGTGTTGTTGGGGAATAGCGTTCATTATCCGGATGTTGCCACTACCCAGACATGCCTTTGGCTCTATTATGTCTGGATAATTGAAGGATTACTGTATATATGAAGGGGAGTGCACCAAACTGAAACAGAGTGTACCAAACTTGAATCCACCAATAACGAGATGGGCGTGGTTGGGCTGTCGCTGTGACATAGGGGCCAGAAGTGAAGGCGGGATTCTGAATGGCTAGCAGGGATAAAGGGAGATTCTGATTGGTTGGCGGGATAAAGGAGGCTGATAATTGCCCGAGGAGAGCGACACGGGGCCCTGCTTCTGATGAAAAATATTGCGCAAATTTTCTTTACTGTTTCCTGCATAATGTGAGCATGGGCGTGCTCATTAAATCATTAAGGAAGAGGTGCTATGGAGCCTCCTTACCCAACGAGAATACTGGGTCTCACACTCGTATCCATTCTTCCTTACAGGCACAGCATTCAATCAAATAGCCTTCCTACACCATCACTGTATTAACCATTCACTCACTTGATGTAGTGCTCCTTCAGGTGACTCTACATTGAGTGACAAGCTAAATGGTTTATTATAACTCAGAAACCATTTACTAAACTGGGTGGTGACATTATAACCGAGTGACGCCTGGTGGTCCATTGAGTTAACGCGTTCCAACTGAAGGAGGCCCTTAAGGGGTCTGAGGAATGGTGAGGCCCTTAAGGGTTTCCATCTGAGGAGTGGTTGGGGTTTGTTGCTCATATAATGCCACTCAGGGAATGGTGAGCCTGGTCAACCTGGGCTTAAATGTCATGACTAAGTAGCCTAGCCCCGAGCCCCTACGATCCTGATTAGGGAAAAAAAAGATTGAATGATAGATGTATAGATAACACCTTTAATGTTACCATCACTGCTACGCTTAACGTCACCACTATTCTTAACATCATCACCACTCCCCTTAACATCACTACTACCTTGAACATCACCTCTCTTAACTTCATCACTACCCTGAGCGTCACTACTACCCTTAACATCACCACTAACCTTAACATCACGACTTCAGCACTCGCAGTTGCAGCTTTCCTTCCCTCAA
>NC_137002.1:19974643-20164643 GCF_032717465.1 Coenobita brevimanus
AATGAGTCTAGGAGATGTGACCTGGAGAGAAAGGAACCTGACGGCGGAGGACAGAGTGACTTGAGGGAGATTCGTTTATAGCCACCCTTACCAGGAGTGTTTATAGACGGGTCGATACAGATTTAAGTTTACAATTTTTATAAAGTTGTTCATAGTGGTACAGTCAACACCACAAGTTTGTACCTACCAGCGTATGTGTTATGAGGCTGTTAAACTGGTAACACTGCGTGAGACTTCAGTGATTAAGGTTTAAGGTAAGTGATATGAGATCTGTTCAGATCACACCAAAACACTAATAATATGCAACAAGTCTGTTGCAGTGTTATTAACAAGTGGATGAACTATTCCAAGTGCACGGATACTCTTGATTAGTGGCCTGGACGCATGGGACTGTTTTTATTGATGTCAGCTAGTATTATGTGAAACTGTAGAACATTTTCAGCAGTAAAACTGAAATTACAAGACGTTAACTGCGATGTCAGTAAGTCACTCCTGAATCATGAAATACAAGGCATGCTTTTCTATTATAGTTTTTCTCAAATTAGGACCTCCAAACACGTTCAGGCACTACAATCAGATGGCTGGAAGTGTCATGCTGCCTGGTTGTGGTTGCATCCATACCTGTAGGATGATAATTTACAACAGGATATCGGTTGAAAGACATCTCTGTGAAAAGTAATTAAATTATTTTGTCCAGGTGGAAAACAACTAATATTAGAAGTGTTGTCGCTATAATGTACAGTTGGCACCACAAGAATATGGTACAGTGCCTGTATGAGGCGGAGGTCTATCTACAATTTCCGACACTTACGCATCACAGTTACTTTGTCATTTCGACAAATGTTTGACACCTGAGTTCATTCCTGTCAGTGCCACCAACAAACGTGTAATTATGTCAAAGGTGTCAAGTGTACCAAATGCTCATATGCTAGACCCCGACTACACATGCTGTACCAGGTTCAGTTGTTCAAAATGTTGTGCTCAAAATTCCCAGTGGTCGTTTATTGACCAACCAAGCATAAAAACATTGGTGTCAGTGTGTATATAACCTCCTGGCACTGAGGGGTACATCCTTTAAGTAAACACAAACACACTCCAGCAGCCGCCACGTGTTTGAAGGAAATGGTCCCGGGAAAACACATGCAAGGATAATACTTTGTCTTTGCTGTTGATTCTCTTACTATTATTCCTGATATATTTAGATTATTTTATTCAGCTTACGACAAACTATTCTTATCAAACTGGTTAAAAACAACCCACATTAATCACTTTAGTTGCATGATGTCTTTGAAATTATACTGTTTGTACTAAAAGACCATGTGCCTAAGCTCTGCTGGGACGTCTGGCAGTGAGAAGGTGAGAGAACATTGGCTTCAGGTAAACATATGCAAAGGAAAACTGTTAACCTATGTTGTTGCTTCTCTTTTGGTGTGTGTGTGTGTGTGTGTGTGTGTGTGTGTGTGTGTGTGTGTGTGTGTGTGTGTGTGATGCAATGGTTGAGTCTGCTTGAGTCATTTTTCTTACTAATCTTACTTCTTGTGAACTCTCCTCCTCTTCCTACGTCTTCTCCCTCATGCTTTGTTCTTTGTTCCTCGTTCCGGATTTTTGCTTCTGGTGCTCGTTCTCCCATTATTATGTAAATTTCGTCACTAATATATACATTTATTTTTTAAGCTGATCCCAAAATTTAACTTATCTATTGGGAGAAATTATTTTTTTAAAACTTAGGTTAGGGTAGGCTGGGTTAGTTAATAATAATAATGTTAGTTAATAGTTATAACAAATAATATTTAAGTATAACATTCAACTCCTTGCTCCATGAGCAGATAAATATAGCTATGGTGGATAACGGAAGCGTGCCACCCTCAAACCACGTTCCTTTCCTGACAGTAATCCACTCGTTACAGCCGCGTTTAGAGCAGCGCCACTGAGCAGATCCACCACGAATGCTTATGTTCATCGATTGCTTAAGGCGGCATAACCTAGATTTTGGATCATTTGTTTATTCTTAAATGTTATTTATTATTATTAACTAACCTACTTATTATTCTTAACTAACCTAACCTAACCTAACTTATAGAAAAAATAATTTCTCCCCCAAAATAAGTTCAAATTTCGAATCGGCAAAAAAAAAAAAAAAAAAAAAAAAAAAACATTATTGGTGACGAAATTTCGATTAAAAATGGGAAAACGTTCACCAAAGACAAAGGATCTTCATTCTTTTATTCCTCGCATTTCGTTCTCTGTTGTTCACTCTTTATCCTTTATTCTTTTTTCATGGTTTCTCAATTCTCGTTCTTTGTTCTCCTCCTTCATTTATCCCTCCGCCTCCTCCTCGTCATTATCATCATCATCAACGTCATTATTATTATTATTATTATTATTATTATTATTATTATTATTATTGCCTTTTATCTTTTTCACCTCACTTTCCAAATCATAAGTATCTGATGCTCAGTTCAATGACATCCTTTAAGCTTTAATGACCCTGCCCCCCAAATAGGACTACAATTTCTTTGTTGATGTGCCACTTAGTGTTTGTTATAATTCTGAAGCCATTATTTGCATGCCTACCTTTTCATACCCCCCCCTCTTTTTTTTTCTTTTCTTTTTTTTTTCAATTTTTAACCTACTTCATGTTTGTACCATGAATTTTCTTCCTTAATATGGTTTTGAGACCACGGTGTGTTTTGAATTATTGTTTTTGTTTTTTTTTAATGCGAGGAACAGCGAGCCAAAGGCTGAGCCCGCAAAACGTTCCTTCCAAAAAAAAAAAAAAATACAAAGGAGAGCCAAATTCAAGATCCATTCATTTCGAGATGCCTGGACACACTGCGTTTGAAAGATTGGAGATCATAGGAAGTAGGAAATACAGACAGGGGGAGACAGTTCCAGAGCTGACCTGTTGCATAAATGAAGGAGTGGGAGTAACGGTTAACTCTTGCATTAGAGAGTTGGACAGAAAAGGGATGAGAGTGTGTTGCTAGAAGGGTGCTACGCGCCCGTCGTGGAGGTGGAGGGATGCAAGCAGACAGTTCAGAGGAACAGTGACCATTGACGTAGCGATAGAAAAGCGATAAAGAGGTTGAAGGGAGCCAGTAAGAGAAGAAGAGTAGATGAGACGAATAGCCTTTGACTCCACCCTATTGAGAAGAGCTGTACATGGGGAGCCTCCCCACACATGAGAGTTGTACTCTAAACAGGGGCGAATTAAACCAGTGTATAAAGTCAACAACTGTGCAGGGGTAAAGAAGGCACGGAGTCTGCTTAGCACACCTAATCTCTAGGAAGTAGGTTTTACAAGAGATGCAATATGATCTTTCCAAGATAAGTCCCGTGTGAATGAAACCCAAAGCATGTTCAAGGATGGTGCAGGAATGAGCTGGATATTATTAAACATTAGTGAGTACTCCTGTGGAAGATTTTGATGGGTTGATAGGTGTAAAAACTGATTTCTTGACGCATTAAAAACAACAAGATTATTTTTACCCCAGTCAGAGATACGAGCCAAGTCAGACATTAGCTGTGCCGTAGCCTCATCCCTTGTTTGTTGAAGTAACTGTTGAGATGGACGTTCCGGAAACTGAATGGAAAGGTGAAGGGTGGAATCATCAGCGTACGGGTGGATAGGATTAGATGTACAGCTCAGAAGATAATTGATGAATAAAAGAGGGTTGGTGATAGGACAGAACCCAGAGGAACACCATTGTTGATAGATCTAGGAGAAAAACGATAGTCGTCTACAACAGCATCTATAGAACGACCAGAAAGGAAGCTATAGCTGAAGGCACAGATAGAAGGATAGAAACCGTAAGAGGGCAGTTTGGAAATTAAAGATTTATGCCATACTCGATCGAAAGCCTTTGAGATGTCAAGTGCAATGGCAAAGCTTTTGCCAAAGACCCGAAAGGAGGATGACCAGGAGTCTGAAAGGTAGGTGAGAAGATCGCCAGTGGAGCGTCACTGACGGAACCCATACCAACGATCAGAAAGAAGGTTGTGATAGGAAAGATGCTTTAAAACTTTTCTGTTAAGAACAGACTCGAAAATTTTTGAGACACAGGATGTTAAAGCAATTGGACGATAGTTAGAGAATTGGGAATGGTCACCCTTCTTTGGGACTGGCTGAATGAGAGCAAACTTCCAGCAAGAAGAGGTGCAAGTTGAAAGACAAAAGTGAAAGAGTTTACCTAGGCAGGGTGTAAGCACAGAAGCACAGTTCTTGAGGACAACGGAGGGGACTCCATCAGGCCCATATGCCTTGTTAGTACTGAGGCCAGTGATGGCAGAAAATACATCAGCTGAAGAAATTTTAATATCAGCCATGAGGAAGTCAGAGGGGGGAAGTAATGGAGGAACTGCATTGGAACTGTTTAAGGTGGAACTGGAGAAGAAAGTCTGAGCGAAGAGATCTGCTTTATCAGCAGAAGAAATAGCTACAGAGTACAGATGAGGAAGGGAGGATGATCAGGTAAATTTGTTAGAAAGGTTTTTGGCAAGGTGCCAGAAGGAGCGGGAAGAACTCGAGTTGGAGAGTTGAAAGCATTTAGTACGGATGAAACTATTTTTAGCAGAGCTAGGAATAGACTTCGCACGATTCCAGGCAGAAACATAAACAAGATGTGATTCAGGGATGGGTTGGCTCCGATACCTTTTATAGGCCCTCTCCTTGTTGTGGACAGCATTAGAACAACCGTGATTAAACCAAGGCTTTCTTGCATTAGTCAAAGGATATGAGAAAGGAATGTA
This sequence comes from Coenobita brevimanus, assembly GCF_032717465.1. Classification (NCBI taxonomy): domain Eukaryota; kingdom Metazoa; phylum Arthropoda; class Malacostraca; order Decapoda; family Coenobitidae; genus Coenobita; species Coenobita brevimanus. The sequence goes on from NC_137002.1 coordinate 19,979,393, forward strand.
TGCTTCCATGCCCGAGAGAATAACCTCCGTAATGTGCAAGCACACTCAGATGGCTCCCGGGCATGGAAGCAATAATCATCCCAGGGAAAAGCAAAGAAGTTTTGCCTGAGGGCCCCCCAATCCGCAGCTCCAAAGTGCCATAGATGACGTTTCTTTGGAGGGTCCACAGGCCATACCGGAGCGATAGGACAGGTTAAGGTAATTTTTTTTTTTTTTTTTTTTTTTTGTGAGGAAGAAGGAACCATGGGCCGCGAGCCCGCAAAATTGCTCCTTCCAAGTGAAAAACAAAATACAAGAGAGAACCAAATTCAAGATCCGATCGGAGGAGCCCAACAGAAAGAAAAGATTAACAGTGTAAGCAGAAGGATTAGTTGTAAGGAAGAGGTCAAGTGTGCTGGAGCTCTCTCCAAGGCGGACAAGCATACGGGTAGGGTGCTCTACTAGCTTCTCTACTGTATACTTGTTGCTTTTCAGGAATGGATTTTTTTTTTTCTCCTACTCGTGTGAAAGTATCTAGTGATCAGTGGTATGGGTTGGCGGGTGGTGTGGTTCTCTCCGTGTCGTCACAGTCTGTTCATCAGTGTCTATTCCTGTGTTGTTACCTGTTATATTGCCGTGTATTTATTTATGCTGCTGAATTAATCTCTCTCTCTCTCTCTCTCTCTCTCTCTCTCTCTCTCTCTCATTTACTCCTTCCTACCGTTCATAATCCCCTATCGTTGATATAACCTGCATAGTGACCTGAGAGTCCGTAACACACACACACACACACACACACACATACTTTGTAAACACACAGTTCTGAATACATACCAACTATAGGGACACATACTATGACCAGGACACAGATAAAACGACACCTACTCCGCAGTTTGCAATGCATCATACTGTATGCTGAAACATAAGACATCAGTTGGAATAGAACATATATATATATATATATATATATATATATATATATATATATATATATATATATATATATATATATATATGAATGAGGATATAAAGGAGCGTTGTGGTGTGGATGTGGATGTGATAGGAAGCGTTATGAGGAACACACTGAGGTGGTTTGGCCATGTGGAGAGGATGGAGGGTGAAAGACTGACGAAGAGAGTGTATGTGAGCGAGGGGGAGGCCGAGGATGAGATGGAGGGATGGGGTGGAGAGGTATATGAGAGAGGGGGGTGTGAGTTGGGAGCATGGCAGTGAAAAGGCGGGGGACAGGGCGACTTGGAGGCGATTTGTTTGTGGCCACCCCAAACGGGATTGAGGCGTCTGGCAATCGATATATATATATATATATATATATATATATATATATATATATATATATATATATATATATATATATATATATATATATATATATTGACAGACGCCTGACACCCATTTGGGGTGGCCACAAACAAATCGCCTCCAAGTCGCCCTGTCCCCCGCCATTTCACTGCCCTGCTCCCAACTCACACACCCTCTCTTATACCTCTCCACCCCATCCCTCCATCTCATCCTCGGCCTCCCCCTCCGTCTTCCCCCCGCCACCTCACTCACATACACTCTCTTCGTCAGTCTTTCACCCTCCATCATCTCCACATGGCCAAACCACCTCAGTGTGTTCCTCATAACGCTTCCTATCACATCCACATCCACACCACAACGCTCCTTTATATCCTCATTCGTCAGCCTGTCTCACCATGTGACTCCACAGGCTCCTCTTACTTCGTAAATAACTCATTTCCACTGCTCTCACTCTTGACTTATGTCCTTCCAGCAACGTCCAAGCCTCACTTCCATACGTTAGAGTTGGTATCACAATACTGTCATGTAGTAGCTTTTTCACTTCCATGCTCACTTCCCTGTTTCTTATCACTGCTTTCAAAGAACCAGCAACCTTTCTTCCCTGCTGTACCCTTTCAAGCACTTCACCCTCCAAACCTCCATCCTTACTCGTCACACTACCCAAGTACTTAAACGTACTCACATTTTCCAATTCCTCACCATCCAACCTCTCTGTACATTCACTGACTTCACCTCTCTCAAAGACCATCACTTTACACTTCCCTACATTCACCTTTAGATTCCGTTTCTTACATACTCTCCCAAACTCATTCACCAAGCCTTGCAGCTCCCCTTTGTCTTCACTCAACAACACAGTATATATATATATATATATATATATATATATATATATATATATATATATATATATATATATATATATATATATATATATATATATATATATATATATATCATCTGCAAACAACAGTACAGGGAGTTTCCAAACACTATCCTCTCTCACCAGGGCCACTCCAACATCCACTACCCTACCTTGTACCTCTTTTATTACCCCATCCATGTACAGATTGAACAACCATGGAGACATGACACATCCCTGTTTCAACCCAACTTTCATAGAGAAAAATTCACTTAGTTCACCATCCACACGCACTGCAGCCTTCGCACCATCGTACATACTCTTCACAGCATTCAACAACTTCCCATCTACTCCATATATTCCTAACACTTCCCACAATCCTTGTCTATCCACCCTGTAATATGCTTTCTCCAAATCCATGAAAGCCGCATACAACTTCTTTCCCTTCTCCAGAAACTTTTCCACTAAAGATCTAAGAATGAATATCTGATCTACACAACCTCTTCCCTTCCTAAAGCCTCCCTGTTCTTCTCCAACTAATTTTTCTGTTCTTTCTCTAACTCTGTCAATAAGTATCCTACCATACACTTTTCCTATTATACAAAGAAGACAAATACCCCAATGATTACCACACACTTCTTTTTCCCCTTCCTTTGTACAAGGGAATAATTATACCTGACTTCCAATCCTCCGGGACTCTGCCTTCCTCTCAGGCCAATCTGCACATCTTCCACATCCATTCTACTACTATCTCTCCCCCATGCTTCAGCATTTCACCACACACACTCCATCAATTCCTGGTGCTTTCCCCGATTTAACTTTCTTCATTGCTTCCACAACTTCTATCCTACTGATTTCTTCCTGTCTTCTCACCTCCCTCCTTCTCCCAGCCATTCCCCAGCCATATATATATATATATATATATATATATATATATATATATATATATATATATATATATATATATATATATATATATGTTCTATACCAACTGATGTCTTATGTTTCAGCATCTGATGCATTGCAAACTGCAGAGTAGGTGTTGTTTTATCTGTGTCCTGGTCATAGTATATGTGTCCCTAGTTGGTATGTATTCACAACCATATATATATGTGTGTGTGTCCTATTTCCAAATTTCGTTTTGGAATGAGGTGTTGACATGATCCTCAGTTATATTTTATAGATAAGCGTATATACTGGGTTTTTTTAAGTGTCTCAGTTATATTTTATAGATAAGCGTATATACTGGGTTTTTTAAATGTTGGTTTATAATATACGTACATATGGGGGTTCCATTATCGTACGTAATACTGCGCAGGCGTCTAGCAGCAGAGTGACGTATGCGCCAGGGGTTAATTTCGAGTAATTAAAGCTTAAATTTGAAGAATGTGTACATAAATAGTATAAAGAAAAAAACTAACGTTGTTTTATATCAATGTAATGCTCTCACAAAATGCAATTTAATGAATCCATTGTTTAGAAAAAAAAAAAACACACACACACACAGAAATGCACATCCCCCCATTGGGGGTCATACACAAAATATTAACATCGGTTATAATAATGTGATCCAAATAAATATAAACATAAAATTTAATAATTTGGAGAAAGCATATGACAGGGTGGATAGACAAGGATTGTGGAAAGTGTTAAGAGTATATGGAGTACCGATGGCCTGCAGTCTCACCGGACTCAGGTTCGAATCTCGGCTGGGGCATGGAACAGTTTAAGGATTTGAATTTCATTAAATCAGGCTTTACTGATCTACCAGAAGACCCGCCGACATGTCGTAAAAATACCCCCGCTAATACCAATACACCAGTCCTGTATGAGACAGCCCTAGCATGTATTCAATATGGACGGTGGGTGTTGGCGCCGAAGTGGTGACATGTAGAGGTGTATGGTATGTAGGAGGACTGCTGGGCCTTGATAGCAGGCTGTGAAGCCTATGCCCAGAGTCGGACACAAATAAAAAAAAAAAAAAAAAAAAAAAAAAAAGATGGGAAGTTGCTGAATGCTGTGAAGAGTATGTACGATGGTGCTAAGGCTGCAGTGCGTGTGGATGGTGAACTAAGTGCATTTTTCTCTTTGAAAGTTGGTTTGAAACAGGGATGTGTCATGTCTCCATGGTTGTTCAATCTGTATATGGATGGGGTAATAAAAGAGGTACAAGGTAGGGTAGTGGATGTTGGAGTGGCCCTGGTGAGAGAGGATAGTGTTTGGAAACTCCCTGTACTGTTGTTTGCAGATGATACTGTGTTGTTGAGTGAAGACGAAGGGGAGCTGCAAGGCTTGGTGGATGAGTTTGGGAGAGTGTGTAAGAAACGGAACCTAAAGGTGAATGTAAGGAAGAGTAAAGTGATGGTCTTTGAGAGAGGTGAAGTCAGTGAATGTACAGCGAGGGTGGATGGTGAGGAACTGGAAAATGTGAGTACGTTTAAGTATTTGGGTAGTGTGATGAGTAAGGATGGAGGTTTGGAGGGTGAAGTGCTTGAAAGGGTACAGCAGGGAAGAAAGGTTGCTGGTTCCTTGAAAGCAGTGATAAGAAACAGGGAAGTGAGCATGGAAGTAAAAAAGTTACTACATGACAGTATTGTGATACCAACTCTAACATACGGAAGTGAAGCTTGGACATTGTTGGAAGGACACAAGTCAAGAGTGAGAGCAGTGGAAATGAGTTATTTAAGAGGAGCCTGTGGAGTCACGTGGAGAGACAGGCTGACGAATGAGGATATAAAGGAGCGTTGTGGTGTGGATGTGGATGTGATAGGAAGCGTTGTGAGGAACACACTGAGGTGGTTTGGCCATGTGGAGAGGATGGAGGGTGAAAGACTGGCGAAGAGAGTGTATATGAGTAAGGTGGAGGGTGGAAGAGGGAGGGGGAGACCGAGGATGAGATGGAGGGATGGGGTGGAGAGGTATATGAGAGAGGGGGGTGTGAGTTGGGAGCAGGGCAGTGAAATGGCGGGGGACAGGGCGACTTGGAGGCGATTTGTTTGTGGCCACCCCAAACGGGATTGAGGCGTCTGGCAATAGATAGATAGATAGATAGATAGATAGATAGATAGTGAAAGTTTTATATTAATAATGCAATGTTTTTATTTTTGATTAATTTTTATATTGTAATTTTTTAATTAAATCTATTTTCCTGGAATATTGCAAGAGTGATCTAATCTGTAGAGTGATTCTTAGTGCTTAATATTATAATTTCAGTATTCACCAATCTAATTCTGATGTGTTGTACATGTTAATGTTGTGTGGGGGAAGGTGGGGGTTACTCATCGAGGAAATCGTCGTTAGGGTCTGTGCCCCCTTCAGCAACGCCGCATCAGGCCCAAGTTGTTCCTGGGCACTGAAAATATCCTCAATGAACCCCGGTGCTCATGTGGCACAAACTGAAGCAAAGATTTCTGGCCGTCTCTGCAGTTTCAATGGCGGGCTGGAACTATCTATATAACTCTCTGAGTCGGAGGATGTCATAATGCTCCCCAGAAAACACAGAAAAGCACTCAAAATGGGCAGAGGACAGCGCAGCCTATCAACCACGTGCCAGGTTTAGGGGGACACTGGTGGGGGACTGGCTGAGGCTGGGGCCTAGTACTGAGACACAGCCTCCCAATGGCTAGCCGCTCGTGGCGCGGACGTCCTTCTGTCATGTGGGAGCAGACTCCTCTATGGGTTTTCAAGGCCTAAAACAAGCGATGCTTGCCCATCTGCCAGCCAGCCATAAGGGTCCTTTTTGTATGTAGCTTTATACAGGGAGGATTCAGAAGGCTTCACCTACATATTGGCAGGAATAACTCACCATCAGCCATTTTTGGCGCATATGTCACTCTGCCACTAGACGCCTATATTATACGTATTATGAAGTGATTTATTTTAATCACCGACCGCTGTTTTACTAACCTTTATTATATTTTAATAGATGTCTCATGGGTGATGTATATAAAGATTTGCTGTATGACTGCACCTACCTTTGGCATCACAAGGCCATGTGACGATTACGCCATGATTAACTAACGCTCAGTGCAAGACACAGTTTTGGCACATTTTACGTAATGCACATTTTAGTTTGCACTAGGTTATGTAGGTTATACGCATCGGAGGTTCAGGGGGGCGAAGCCTCCCAATTAGGTTTCAGCGCTTTAAGTTGGGTTTCCACTGTTATTTATGGTTTTATATTGTATACATTTCAGATTGTTTTGGTGTGCTGACGTCATGTCTAGTCGGCGGGATCGGCAGTAAACACTCTGTCGTGACTTTCAGGCGGCTGTCTGTAATATCAGTAAGTATGTATATTTCGCCTGTTCTCCAATATATATTTTTTTAAATCGAAAATCAAATGCTCATCCCCTGATATGTATCTAGTAGGCTATGAAAGTAATTTTCCTTGAGAACTTAGGTCTGCAAGAAAACAGCGCGATTGCGTGCGTCACTTATCTTCAAATTTATCAGTATTTATGTATCTATATACTGCATTATCTGTATAAAATTGTGTATGAGAGAGAGAGAGAGAGAGAGAGAGAGAGAGGGAGAGGAGCCTCACATAGTGAAGCAGTTACATAATATTCTTCATTACCTGCATCAGTCCCAAGACGTCCCTCTGATCCTACTCTTGGTACAGACTTACCATCATTTTTGTATCAGTAAGGCCTTCTGAGTTAAAGAATTAAATATATTTTCTAATTAATTGTTCTCTAGATCGTATCGTATAATTTCTGATCCTGACAAACGACTGTAGGCTAACCAGTTCAGGAAGGAGCCTGGAAAGGAAAAAGTACAAACGGAACTTCACACGCACCAATATAGGTTTACAAATGACGCTCCATATTCAGATAACTGGTATCCACTTGTTTCTAATGCATTATCCTTTTTCCTTTTTTCTTGTTACCGAGAGAAGATAATGTTTTGTTTGGAGGACTTCTTGTGAAAAGTAAAAGACGTACCCTCACATAAACTTGAAAGCAATCAGAGAGCGTACACCGACGACGCTAATAAAAATGATAATTTACTGCTTCAGTTCATCTTTCTTACGAGGTGTACGGTCTCACATAGTCAATTAAGTCTATGAGCTTTTTCTGCCCTGTTACAAAATCTCCAAGAGCGTGTACCCCCGCCAGAGGGTGTGAGAGAAACGGAATCTAAAGGTGAATGTAGGGAAGAGTAAAGTGATGGTCTTTGAGAGAGGTGAAGTCAGTGAATGTACAGCGAGGTTGGATGGTGAGGAATTGGAAAATGTGAGTACGTTTAAGTACTTGGGTAGTGTGATGAGTAAGGATGCAGGTTTGGAGGGTGAAGTGCTTGAAAGGGTACAGCAGCAAAGAAACGTTGCTGGTTCTTTGAAAGCAGTGATAAGAAACAGGGAAGTGAGCATGGAAGTGAAAAAGTTACTACATGACAGTATTGTGATACCAGCTCTAACGTACGGAAGTGAAGCTTGGACGTTGTTGGAAGGACACAAGTCAAGAGTGAGAGCCGTGGAAATGAGTTATTTAAGAGGAGCCTGTGGAGTCACATGGAGAGACAGGCTGACGAATGAGGATATAAAGGAGCGTTGTGGTGTTGATGTGGATGTGATAGGAAGCGTTATGAGGAACACACTGAGGTGGTTTGGCCATGTGGAGAGGATGGAGGGTGAAAGACTGACGAAGAGAGTGTATGTGAGTGAGGTGGAGGGGGAAAGAGGGAGGGGGAGGCCGAGGATGAGATGGAGAGATGGGGTGGAGAGGTATATGAGAGAGGGGTGTGTGAGTTGGGAGCAGGGGAGTGAAATGGCGGGGGACAGGGCGACTTGGAGGCGATTTGTTTGTGGCCACCCCAAACGGGATTGAGGCGTCTGACAGTAGATATATATATATATATATATATATCTATATCTATCTATCTATCTATCTATCTATATATATATATATATATTACTGCTTTTAGATCCGGATCCACGCCAAAATTCAGTCAGCTTTTCCTTAACTTACTGCACCTTTGACCATCATATTTTCTTTAAATCCGATGAGAACTTTTTTTGATAGCTTGTATGTACAGGAAACACGAACACGGGTGAACGCATAACCTTCATCCGACTTCCTTGGCGTGGGTAATAATTGTAACGTTACTATGGTCTTTTTATTTTAACTGGGCCCATATTTTCGTTCTTTTGCATCTTCTTTTACGAAGCTCAGTGATAGGATATGACAGTACAGCAGCTCTTACTCTTTCCCATAGCATTTCTTCATGACTAACACCATATTCTAGTGTTAACCTATTGGTACAGTTCTGCACTCAAGAAGGAGATAAGGCATTTTTTGCTAGGTTAGAGTGAAAGGAGTATAGCAACACCTCGGAGTCCATCAACAGATTCAAACTCTACATCATATTCATTTTCCAATATTATTATTATTATTATTATTATTATTATGTTTACGGAGAGACAATAATATTCTTCATTTGCAAGGACCTTTCGTCGTGAAAATGACAAAAACTTCTTATATATGAAGTCAGCGATCCATTTACAACCCGTCACAAAGTAGTCAAAACGTAACAAACTCTCGCAAAATTTTTTACTGCAACAACTAAACGAATTGGACTCTCGCTTCATTCACAAGTTCGAGTTTCCAAAATTATAAACAAAGTAGTAACTGGAAATATACTGTACTTTGATACCTAGCTGTATAAAATTACCAGTGTCGCTCAGTAAGTTACTCCACCAGCAACCTTCCTCTCGTCTCCATCGCATCATAATCCCCACGACGAGTACGATCATTATAAAAAGAAAAAAAAGAAGAAATAAAGAATCTGAGCATTAGACGCAACAGTAAGCAGCGAAGACCCCGAAACTTGTGATCTCCTTCTAACCAAATCACTTCCCCCATTCCATCTCATTTTATTATTTATTATTATTGTTCATTACCATTGTCATTCTGCCTCTATTTTCCCACTCAGAGAGAGAGAGAGAGAGAGAGAGAGAGAGAGAGGCACTAAACACTAATCAACAGCATGCCAAATGAAATGGGCCACACACTCATTCACTCATCATTCAAGTCCCCGGAATCCTAACTCTACCTCAAAGACTCAAAGACACATCTTTCCACACTCACACACATGCACTTCACAGTTAGCTATAAATCACAGACCGTCAAGTAAAAAAAAAAAAAAAAAAAAAAAAAAAAAAGGGAGGGAGGGGATACTAAACCCTTGTCATACACTCCTCCTCAACAAAATTCATCCATCCAGCTTAGTCCTTAGTTCTGTAGTCTTATCAACCTCTATCCCACGTTTTATCGCACATTAATTTACCATATTTATCTACTTTATTTGCCTCCTAGTCCCCCTCCTCCCACCATGGCATTCTCTGACACTCATACCCTTTTCATCCCCCTGTTTGGACCTATTCTCTGCATACCATCTAAGATTACTCTCTTAATTTCTTTATTACGTTTAATTTATACTTTCGGAACGTGACCTGGTATTGTTGTTGTTGTTGTTGTTTTTTGTAATCTAGAAAACCATTGGCATTGATGGAGTGGGTGATGAAATGGTGAAGCATGGGGGAGGGACTGTAGTAGAATGGACATGGAAGATGTGCAAATTGGCCTGGGAGGAAGGTAGAGGACCGAAAGAGTGGAAATTAGGTATAATTATTCCCCTATACAAAGGAAAAGGGGGAAAAGAAGTGTGTGGTAATCGCTGGGGTATTTATCCTCTTAGCGTACAGTAACCCCTCCAATATCAGGATCAATAGAGCCATCGGTAGGTTCGGATATTGGTTTCGTCTGGATATTGGGCCCCAGCTTATGGACTTGTAATTATGGACCCTAACTCAGAGAAACACCTATACAACTCCCTCCGGACATGCATAGCACCTATTTAACACCCAAATCACACCAATAAGGCACATAAATGACTGAAATAAATGCAAAAGAAACATAAAATGTGGGTTTAGAAGTATGTTCATACATTAATAAACATTCTGGTACTTATGGACTCTAACCGAACCTAACTCTGAAAAACACATTCCTACTGCACATGTATGAGGTAAGTATAGTATGGAAAAAAGTACAGTATGACACATTCTGGTAAGTATAGTATGGAAAAAAGTACAATATGAAACATTCTGGTAAGTATAGTATGGAAAAAAGTACAATATGAAACATTCTGGCTACTTACAGCAAGTCCCTGGCCACCTCAATGAATAACCGCCTCCTCTCGGACTCTGATAGTAAGAACGATTTCCTGAAGCATTTGCAGTACACTCTTCCTGAAGTCTTGCACTGAACTTAGTCAATAACACACAGAAGTCCGTTCTCTTCACAGTGTTCACTTTAGTCCAAATAATGTTCCATTAAATTTTAGTGTTGCACATTAACTTTTCCCAAGTTTTTTTTTATTTTCCAAAGCCAAAACAAAGAAGGTTAATTACATTAAATTTCTTTTCTACTGAGTCTTTTCTCTCATTTCGAAAACCTTAACACAACACACCGTTTTTTTCATTGCACAACACTCAAAATTCCCGTGTGGTCTAGTGGAGAAGTTCTTGCTGTTTATTCGCTGTTAGAGTCCGAGAGTATCACTGGCAGGCGACCAAGGGGTGCATCGGTGGGTCATGGTGATGGCGTACTGACTACAGAAGACTCTTAAGACAGCCGCAAACTCACATCGAGCGGTGACTCCACTGTAGCTGATGTGCTGGGCTGTGGCTCGGAGCATGAGGGCCTGTCTTGGGGAGGCAATGGAGTGGAACCAGGGCTTGGCACAGCGGGGGTCACGGGCCTGAAAAAACTGTCAATCGTTGACTGACGCAAGGACTGACGATTCTGGCGATTGATGATGCGCTGCCGGAAAGCACGCACTTCCTCCACGAGTCCCAAGGGCCCCATCTCCCTGTCGCAGTCCGGGTGTTCCAGGTAGTCTAGGACGAACTCTAGATGTTCCCGGAGTGCGCTCAGCTTGGGGATGGCTGGAGTAGTGTCCTGCTGAGAGGAGTCCGCATCATCATCGCCTTCGTCGTCGGAATCTTCAAGTTCGGGACTGACACCAGCAACCGAAGATGCGATCTCGATATCAGACAACGTCTGATACCCAGGATCGCCCTCGTCGTCGTCCAACCACTCACGAACATCGTCCACATCAACATCGTTGCTGTGCATACGTAGCCGTGCATGGAAGTCATCCACGTCAAACCCTAGGAAATCGTACTCCACATCTGTTCCGAGAAGCAGACGAGACCAACCATTTTCAAGAGTTTTCACAGGGACTTCCTTCCATGCACTAGCCCAGTTGTACAGCGCAGACTTGAAGTTGTAGCGGCGAAGGTTTTCCAAAGTCCGCTTGCCTCGAGTGTCATGTCCTTCCCTGCGCTCGTCCTCGTCCTCGAGAACAACCATCACCTCGTCCAGGAACTTCCGACGGTACAGGCGCTTTGTTGCCACGATCACTCCTTGGTCCATGGGTTGAATGAGAGCAGTCGTATTAGGTGGCAGAAACATGCACCTAATACGGCCATTCTCAGCAACCAAATCCTTGTCGCACTGGTGGGCAGGTGCATTGTCGAGGAGAAGGAGAGCCTTTACCTGGTTGCGAGGAATTCCCAGTGTCTTCGTCTGGTACTGGATGACCTCCTTGACGAAGTGACGGTGAAACCAGTCTTTGAAAATCACAGCTGTGAACCATGCTTTCAAAGAATGGTACCATACGACAGGAAGGACATCCATCACCCCACGAAGGCACCGAGGCTGCTTTGCACGGCCAACAATAATGGGCTTAAGCCGGTGCATGCCGTTAGCATTGGCACAACACAAAGCAGATATCCGTTCCTTAGAAAGCTTGCGGCCAGGTACACGCTTCTCCGTCTCATCGGCTAGAGTGTTCGTTGGCACCGAGCGATAGAATAGGCCAGTTTCGTCAGCGTTATAGACTTGACCGAGAGTGAGGCCCTCCCTGTCGATCAAGCCTTTCACCTTGTGCCGAAACTCGTCCACTCCATCCTCGTTAGCGTCCAATGCTTCGCCATGTACTTTACGGTTAGTAAGGCCATGTCGCAACTTGAACGCGAAGAGCCAACCCTCGGATGCCTTGAAGTCTAGGGCGTCGTGAAGCCTTGCAAACTTCTCAGCAGCAGCCTTCAGCTCCGTTCCACGTACCATCACACCAGCTGCACGTTGCTGTCGATACCAAATCAACGTGGAGCGGTCGATTTCTGCATACTTGGGGGTAAACATAACCTTCCTCTCCACGTTGCGTTTGCTTCTCAACGAGAAGTCAGCCGTGTACTGCATGAGCTTGTCTCGGGAACGCTTGATATCGAACAAAGTCGACCGGGCCAGGTTGAACTCGCGGAGAATGCGTGAAGAAGACCAACCCGCATCAACTTTCTCCAATATCTCCCGTTTCTTCTCCAGAGTCAACACCACTCTCTTCCTTTTCTCAGGAGGCGGGGCCATCATCACACACACACTTAGAGGAGGGCAGAGAGCAGCAGGAGGCCTTGCAGCAAGTACGGCACCACCACAAAAGCGAGCACGTGGGCAGCCATGGCGAAGAGCGTAGGTCCAGTCGCGGTGAGAGACAGGCGGGAAGTGGGGAGGATGCAGCGGCGCTCTATCGGACGTCGGAAGAATGACGAACCAAAACAATGCTCTCACGCGGCGCGCGCGGCAAGTCCAAATTACGGACGGCAAAAAATCAATTTTTTTTATTATAAAAAATAACTTTTTTGGATTTTCGGACCATTTTGGGAATGTTTGATCCCAGGATGATAAGGTTCGGTTAGTGGGAATGTTCGGTTATTGGGCGTCTGGATATTAGAGTGATTACTGCATTTGGAAAAGTATATGACAGGGTACATATTGACAGAGTTAGGGAAATAACAGAGGAAGTTGTATGTTGCCTTTATGGATTTGGAAAAAGCATATGACATGGTAGATAGACAAGGAATGTGAAAACTATGAAGAATATATGGGGTAAATGGGAAGTTGCTGAATGTCATGAAGAGTATGTTTCAGGGTGCTAAGGCTGCAGTGCATGTGGATAGTGGATTGAGTGAATTTATCTACCTTAATGTTGGATTGAAACAGGGATGTGTCATGTCTCCATGGTTGTTCAATCTGTATATGGATGGGGTTATAAAAGAGATACAAAATAGGGTAATGGATGTTGAAGTGGCCCTAATAAGAATGGGCAGTGTTTGGAAACTTCCTGCTCTGTTATTTGTAGATGATACTGTATTGTCAAGTGAAGACGAAAGGGAGCTGCAAGGCTTGGCGAATGAGCTTGGAAGAGAGTGTAAGAAACGGAATCTAAAGGTGAATGGAGGGAAGAGTAAAGTTATGGTCTTCGAGAGAAATAAATCACTAAAGGTACAGTGAGGATGGATGATGAGGAAATGGAAAATGTCGGTGCGTTTAAGTACTTGGGTAATGTGATGAGTAAGGATGGAAGTTTGGGGGATGAAGTGTTTGAAAGGATATATCAAGAAAGAAATGTTGTTGCTTCTTTAAAAGCAGTGATAAGAAATAGGGAAGTGAGAATGGAAGTAAGAAGGTCGCTGCATGATAGTATTTTGATAATATCATCTGTAACTTACGGGAGTGAAGCTTGGACCTTGTTGGAAGGGTACAAGTCAAGAGTGATAGTAATGGAAATGAGTTATCTGAGGGGAGCATATGGAATTATATGGAGAGAGACTGACAAATGAGGAAGTGAAGCAGCGTTAAGGTATGGATGTGGATGTAATAGAAAGCTTTAAAGGCAATACACTGAGGTGGTTTGGCCATGTGGAAAGGATGGAGAGCGAGAGACTTACGAGGAGAGTATGTGAGTTAGATGGAGGGGGGGAGAGGGAGGGGGAGGCCAAGGATGAGATAGAGTGGAGTGGAGAGGTACATAAGAGTGGGGGTGTAACAGCTGGGGGGGGGGGGAAGTGAAATGGCGTTGGACAGGGCGATATGGAGGAGATTTGTTTGTGGCCACGCCTTGCAGAATTCAGGAGTCTGGCAATAGATACAGTAGGTAGATGGACAGAGGAAGACTTGTATTTTTTTGTTAATATTTTCAGGTGTCCTTGTTGAACTTACCTAATTCCTTGCAACGAAGGAGTTAAAAGCTACTTTATAGTACCTTTTAATATAATGACTTTATATAGTTTGTTGAATGAGTCTGATGTTTTATTTATTTTCCTATTTTCTAGTGAGTGAAAATTCATAATGAGGGATTTATATTTCACACTAGCAATTTTCTAAGACATATCCCATAACTGTTTTACGCTAAAGTGATCTAGATTTTCGTCCGTTTGAAGCTTATTTCACATAGCTCCTTGGCAGAAAAAGATATTGCTTCTGTTCACTCTTTTCGTGGCACTTCTTCCTTATTAGAACTTTATTCTAGTGCTAATCTGTTATAATAATTCAGAATTCGAAATGAAGAGACGGAAATTTTTATACTAAGAATGAAAGGAGTATTTTTTTTTTTTTTTTATAAAGCTTACTTTTTTCTTCTTTCAAACTCAATCATTTGGTATCAACAGCTCTCCTGCCAGTCTAAGCCTTCCTGCTTCAAGGTATCGTCCGTTTTATCCTTCCACGTCCTGTTGGCCTTCTCCTCATTCCCCTGTCATTTTCTCTCTATAAAATTGTTAATCTTTCATTTCCTATGCATTTCGTTTGCCTATATGTACTGGAGACTGGGCAGATTTGCTGGTATATATTCTATGTTTTTAATGTGTCTTTGGTTTGCTACAGTTAGATTTCCTGACCATCATCGTCACCATCATCATCATCATTATCATCATCATTATTATCCCCTTCCTCTTCATCATCATCATTATCATCATCATTATTATCCCCTTCCTCTTCATCATCATCATTATCATCATCATTATTATCCCCTTCCTCCCCCTCCTCCTCCTCCTTCTCCTCCTCCTCCTCATCATCATCATTCCCACTTAAAAATGGAGTATAGTAGAATCCAGAAAAAAAGTAACAGAAAATTAAAATATGGGGGAACTGAGAACATCATACCCAATGGATTGAAACACTCATTTGCACATTATCCATGCCTTGAATCTCTCTCTCTCTCTCTCTCTCTCTCTCTCTCTCTCTCTATTTTATTATTGGGTAAGAGAAAGTTAGGTCATTTATGGTTGAATTGAGCTAAGTTTGGGAACTATTTCAGAAGCCCAGCCCAATAATGATATTTTTTTCATATCAAACTTATATTGTTTTCACATCAACAACTATCACTAAATAAACTTTTTTTTTTCAGTTGGCGTCCCAGGTCCTTAGGGTCACTGCCTAAGTTTTCTAATAATCTTCCTGCTTGTACACCACGTCGTCACAAACTTCAAACTCACTAATTACCACGGTGTTAAGTTTTATCTTCTCACCTCTCTGCATCACCATCATCATCATCATCATTCTCTCTCTGGCCAGTGCTGTGATCCACCCATTAAGTTCTGGGTTACCATATGGATCACAGTGACGGGGAAATGTATCATTTACTCAAATTACATAGATATGGTGGTGGGTGGTGATGGGGATTGGCTGATGGAGGGTGTGATGTTGTTTGTGTTAATATACAGTATATTAACACTAAAGCACATTAGGTAGTGGTTGGTAGATGGTAAGGGTTGACTGATGGGTGTAATATTGTTGGAGTTTCTTTATGTTCATAAATAAATACATTTGGTGGTGGAGGGAGGGTGATGGAGGTTAGTTGAAGGCAGGTGTAAAACCACAGGGCTTGCGTGCTCTGTGGTAATATGTAAACACCCACACATATATGCACGTAAAATGTAACAATCCTACACCAGATGTTGCACCAAAGGAAGTGCTACACGTACTGTAGTGATGCTTCTCACACAGCGCATCATTACCACCCTTACATGTATTATTATATCTTTGTTACATTTAGTGATAATTTTATTAGCACCGAAATATACACACGCAATAGGTAGATATTAAGATGGGTATTAATGTTTGTTTTTGTTTTAGTCTTTGTATTTATTTATTATTTAATCGATCTGTTTATATCTTTATCCGTTTATAGCTGTTTAGCTGGTCATGGAAAATAATAGGAAACTAAATACCTGCATTACACAATATTGATACACAGTACATGGCCTAAAACTGCCATCCCTATACTGAACTGTAACAACACTAAAATGATTGCCGGGGACGGGTTTGCTGTGCCCTGGCACCGCTTCTTGTTGTAGATTGTAATGAGACTAAAGATACTGCAATTAGGTCGACCCCATATGACCTTGACCTTTGGCATCTTGACCTTGCTGACCTAATTAGTTCATCGTCCCTCAATACTGTATCGCTGACAAAAGTTTGGTGGAAATCCGTCATGGGGTTCAGGAGATATCGCGCCCACTCCCGTATGACCTTAACCTTTGACCCCTTGACCTTGATGACCTTAGGAGTTCATCATCCCTTCATACTCTACCACTGACAAGTTTGGTGGAAATTCATCAAGGGGTTCATGAGATACTGTGCCCACAAAGATCAACTAAGTCGACCTCATATGACCTTGACCTTTAACCTCTTGACCTAGCTGACCTCAACTGATCATCTAATCTTCACTCTGCATCACTGACGAAGTTTGGCTGAAATACATCGATGGGCTCAGGAGATACCCTCCCGCTAGATTGTTACGGAAGCACGGACCACTGCACGCACGGACCCACGCACGCACGCACCCAAGCACGCACGCATGCACGCACAGTCTGACCCACCTTTCAATGCTCCCTCCACCATAGATGGACGGAGGCATAATGAATACCGTATACTCATTCCCTTAATTATTATCACTATTAATGAAGCATTAATGAAGCACAAAAATACAACTATGTTCTTTTTACTCTAACTTGGCCTGAAATTGTTCTCTCCAATCTGAATGCCGAGTTATAACGAAAGTTTAGCAATGGAATAGGATGATAGTCATAAAGAAGTGCTACAGAGAGAATGTAGAGCCGTGGTAGCCTATTGTCGTTTTCTGCCACTGAGCTACATGCGACAACTTCAAAAGGACCAAAATTTGGGCCAAGTTAAGGTGAAGCGGGTATATAAGAATTACCCATGAAATACAAAACCAACTTCACTCCTTGAATCCGAGGAAAATTTTGTACTTCATTATTATTATTATTATTATATCTTTACAGTTTTTAATTAGGTAAGGAGAGCTTGTACTACTTGATAGATAACAGCCTCAATTAATACCTTTACCACTAGAGGTCTTTCCATAGTTCAACAAATTCGAATGGAGGTAGAAAAAATAACGAGATTCTCGCCGGGATGAAGAGATAAACTTTTCATCCCCTGTTTGTTTGCGAGAACTATATACCCTTTCCACTCTAACCTGGCCTAAAACTGCCATCTCTCAACCTTAAATGCTGAGTTGTACGATAGATTCACACTAGATATGATATTATGTTTAAAGGTTGGAGAGCTGCAGTGTTGTCTTTGAAATACATGAAATCCTGCGAAACACGAAAATCAGGGACAAGATGAGGTAAAGGAACCACTGTGTGAGAAAATAAATCCTGCGAACTCAGTGAAAACAAAGGCTCGTATTCTCGGCTGGAAAGCTCCTTAACACCTCTACCTTTCTTATTTATTTTTTTTATACAACTGGCTAATAATCATTATTTATTTTACTTATGCAGATGTTAGAGCTATGTAGCCAGCATTTATATACAGTATATGTAACTCTTAATTCTTGTAATAGGTGAGTCTTGAGTTTTAAAGTTATTTGGTAATTGAAGAGCAGGAGGAGTTAAGGATGAATACAGGGAGTTGATCTTGATTTATTATCTTCAGAAAAAGTTTAAGTTGAGCAGCGTATGTATTATGCAGAGACTTATTATACTAAGTAAATCTAGTTGGACCTCTCTTCTATTTGCTCTCTCCACTACCTGCCGGTTCTATGGCCAATCTCCTTCTGAGCTGAAATTCCATTATCGTGTAACAGGGGTCGTGTCACGTGTGCTCTACTGTCGTGGAAGTTTCTAGAATTCTGTATGTCTGTGTGTATGTACTGTTTCCTATGCACGATCATCATTCTTTCACTTAAAGAGTTGCAAGCTAATATCCCATTCCCATACCTTGTCTGGTGCTCTGTCCATCTATCTGTCTATCTATGCATCATGCTTTCTGTTATGATTTGTATTTATAATATGGAGTCCTGACATCGCTCGGTCACGCCACTGGCGGTCCTCCGACAGCAATCATCATTGACATATGCTAATCTATTAATACATAATAGTCTTCTTCTTCACTCTTAATACATAATATTGATTATAATATTGTACAGGTATAATATTCATGGTAATATTCCAATGATCCAGCAATATTACATTTTAAACAAGTTGTATACATAACTGAATATGGTTAAATTGGTTATTGTATTACATTTTGTATAATGTGTATGTATAATAGTAAAATGCATATATGCAAAAAAAAAAAAAAAGGTCAAACTTAAGATTATGATAAGAGCTATTAATCTTTCATATACTGTAGAGATAATGATACTGGTATACTTCTGTATCATGGGTCAGCCTTCTTCTTTTTTTTTTTAAATAAAATTAATCCTATATACAAAATATGTACACTTCATTCAGGGGGGTTAACTGTGATGCTTACTTTACCCCCACTAAAATTTGCATTTCTTGCATGCATTCTGTGCATTGCAAACAGCACTACTGCAAATACAATACTGATTATAAAGACAGTAGGTGCTGGGCTATACACATAATATGGATTGAACATACTCAAACTCAAATCTTCCCAGGGCTTCATTGTTTCATTGATCAGTTGCATAGTTTCAAACTTAGGTGAAGTCAGCTTAATACTTGTGCTCATGTTAAATCCATATCAGGCAGTGGGGTGGAAATGTTTGTGTGTATGATTGAGGATGGCGTAGTTATTGATGGTGGATAAAGTGGACATGGCTGGTGTAAATACTGCGCAGTAGTGTGGTAGTGTGGTGCTATGTATAATCCTGAGGCTGAAGTATGAGATGGTGGTATATCTGGACAGACTATGTAAACAGATGTGTTTTGAGTGAAAAAAAAAAAAAAATGTGAGTGTCCAATGTGTTGATGGTGTGCAAGCTTATCTGGAGCAAAAGTGAAGTTGCAATGATTATGAATATTGTGATTTCTTATGATATCCATTTCACAAGGGACTGTTTCAGTAGGCTGAAACGTGAAAATGTACGCAGGACAAAGGTGAACAGCATGTAAGGATGTGCGGCACTTTCGTTCAATCGTTGATTCACTTGCAAAAGTGACAGTGTTCCGTCTCTTGGAGACCATGTTGAGTTCGGTGTCTGTGTTGATATTGATGATGACCAAAGTGTTACTATTCTTAGAAGGGAAGGGGTGCATTTCGTATACTGTGAACAGGTCGTCAGTTATGAATGGTACATGAACTACTACTGATGTTGGTGTTAGTGTTGCTTCTAAATATGGATAATATTACATGAATTCCCTACTTCGGAACAAAGGCTTCAATTTATGTTTATATATGCCTTGACTAATTATCTGGCGTAGCTCATGAACTGGAAGTAAGTCAATCGTGATCTTGCCATCACCGGCATTCGAAATTCCTTGCATAAGTGCCCTGTAACGAACTCTAGTGTTGTCTAATTGGAGTAGAATTGTGTCAATGTGTTCCGTGATGATGGAGAAGTGTTGGAAAAGTGTTAGGTTACCTTCCATGTCATTTATTTTATCTACACTTTCGAGAGCTATGTTTTCTGCCTTTTTCAGATTTTTCACGATTGTCTTCATTGCTGTGTTATATCCTGTGATGAATTTATCATGGTATGTTAGTACCTGAGCTATTTTATTAAATTTGTTGTTTACTTCTTGAAGGTCTTCCTCTGTAGCCAATCCAAAGATGTTCGCAAGAACTGCGCCACCCAGGTCGAACAAACCGCGCTATTGGCTAGTACTTGTGATGTTGTTCATGTTGCTCAATACCTCCGTTCCATGAGATGGGAGATCTTGGATCATGATGAGCATAGTTAACTTAGCCTGTTCTATTTTCCATTTTGCTAACTTCACTATTTCATCCACTTCTTTTGTGTTATGTGTCACGAATCAAATTCGCGACATTTTCCTTTTGTGAGAAACCACGAACTATTAGTGGAAAACTCACTGTGTATCGTTCAGTTAACCGTTTCTCTCTCCATTTCGATAGTATACTTTTTTGAAAACATTCGTCACTGTTTCAAAAGTGACCGTTCTAATGCACGTTATTAATTGCTCTACTGAGCGATGTTTTATTGTTTCTATATTGTTCACCCCTGCCTGCCTCAACCGTTGGCCACGCCTTCTTCCGGGTGGCCTGTGCATTACCCCATACATCGTATTTGAATTCAGTCTTTTGTCTGTCGTGACGGAATGAGGTTCTGTGCTCCAGCATTGAGAGTAAGACAGGTCATCTAGCACCCAGACTCCACTAGACTACAGTTCTCCAGGCTCCCACCCTTCCTTGGTGATACGCTACATTGACCAGTATTTTGTTTTCGTTTTCCTAGACATAAGAGTTTGGTTAAGTGTGCTGTTTTCCTCATATGCCGGCCAGCTGCGCCGCATGTTGTTTTTCCTAGGCATAAGAATTTACCTTTTGAGTGAGTGAGTGAGTGCGATCTCTTTATTTGAATTCATTTTGAAATGTAACGTTATATTTATTCCTTTGTAATCAATAAATTTAACAGCTCTTTTTCCTTCAGCTTAATGTAATGTAAACTCGTGTTTCATTTCTCCATAATTAAGCTTATTTCCCTGATAGCTCCTAGCTTGCATAAACGGTTTGCCATTCATAACTGGTACTTAGGCCAGTCTTGTTGTATTAAGCTTAAAATACGTTGTGCCTTCTAGGAGTTATGCATCAGCAAGAACCTGATATTATTAATAGTATTAGTTATTTATTGACAGGGATGAAGTCACTTTCTCCAGATGCTAACAGTACTAATAAACAGCAATTGTGAGTAATTAGTCTCTGCTGTGTACTATTGAGAAAGTTTATAAATTCTCGTTCTGAGAGAATCGGCAAAGCGAGCCGATATTAAGTAATCATTGCTTGATTTAGCAAGACAATTCATTGTCCCTGCTCTTCAATATTATTGAGAATTATCATTTAATTTTGCATTTATTTTAAAAACCCCGTGACAATGTGCTTGTGAAACATAGCCTCCTATCATGAAGTCCAGGGTTCTCATGGGTCTTGCGATTTTTTCTAGATAAGAAGGTAATTCATATAAGTAATCCAGACTTATTTCAGTACTCATGACATCTTTTACAATTGACGTCGTGGCCGTTGGAGCTATGATGATCCTTGCCGTACTATGTGTTGAGGGTCTAAGTGTGCATATCCTCTTGCTACGTAGAGGAGAATCCATAGCTAAGTCCCTTCATCGCTACCTACCGACAAAAAAAAAATCGATTAATTTTCTAATATGGTCATGCTGTGGTCGATGATAGTGATGATGTACGTTACGGTTGACTAACGTAGAACAATAACTTGATTGTTATTTCATTTATAGAAGGAGTTTAAATCGATATTTAAAGCTCGTAAATGATGTTCTGTAGATTTTATTGGAACAGTTGCACCTATGTTTGATTATTTGGCATATGACCTTAATTTATTTTTGTAATTATTGTTATTTTCTTGATTGGTTTCATGAGTTATGTTCGGTTGTTCGGTGGTATCCGAGGCTGTATAATTATTGGATAGTTCCCTTGAAACTCGTTTTAAATGATCAATATGAACTTGTTTCTCTTCGCCACTTGACAGTGACTTATTTAAACATTTGTTTGCTTTTATGTTAATTACTCTGTATGGGCCCTCAAATTTTGGGGATAATTTATTGTCTCTCGTATGAATGATACCATAGACAATGTCTCCTAATCTGATAGGCGGATCTCTTGCCTTTTTATTAAATGCCTCCGTCATTTCTTCCTTGGACATCGTTAATTGTTTTTTGACTCTTTTGTGTATGTCCTGGAATTCACGTAAACGGAGTTTAGAGTAATCATCGTAGTTGTATATGGGCAGGCTGTCACCTTCTAGGAGCTCATATGGTAGTTTTTTATCTGTCCCATATATATTGAAATGTGTTTGTAATCCTTTAATATATATTATATAGTATGTAAGTAGTTGTAAGTAGGATCCAAGTAGGGCGTCACCGCCCAATGTTATGTCTACGAGCACTTATATTATGTCTAGGATTTGGATGATTCACGACTTCCATAGTCGCATCGCCTCTCTCTAGCCAGTGGGAGCCTGCGATCAGTAGCTGTCTGTAACGGTCTGGGTTTGGACACAGATGCTGTCCTCTGCTGTTGTACAAAGATTCAAGACGGTGTTTAATATATTGTCAGAAAACTAACTCCTACACTTTGTCTTCACCTACGTCTGGCGTCAAGAGGCGTTGACAGCATTAACATTTGGTGGAAATCGAGTGGGATTATAGTGATTTACGTGTTCTGTGGGCAGGCTTAGCTGTGTCTGTCTTCCCACGCTGCTGTCGCTGCTGTTCTTCCCACGATGACACACAGTCTATCTCCGCCCTAGCCTCCAGCCCTGTTTGCAGTCTTGGTGTGGAATCGTTCTAGCAGCTTTGATGTAATTTTGGTAATTTCCTCCACATTAACACCCCACCTACCACCACGCCACTACAGCCACGTAAGCCTCCTGCTCCTATCAATCTACAACCTGCTTTTGCCTGCCTGTGTTCCTGTCCGGCCTGCTGTACAGGTTAGTTTCAGCCCCCACAAACTCCATCCCAGACAGTTACAGACAGCTACTGATCGCCGGTTCCCACCGGCTAGAGAGAGAGGCGGTGCGACTACGGAAGTCGTGAATCATCTAAATCCCAGACATAATATAAGTGCTCGTAGACATAACACTGGGCGGTGACGCCCTACTTGGATTCTACTTACAACTTCTTACATACTATATTTACATACTATATAATACTTATTAGAGGGTTACAAACAATTTTCCCCCTCATCGAAAAGTGTGTCTCCTGACACAGTGTGAGGCATTACAGTCTGAGTATACAGTCAACCGGGACTACATGGGAGTATAATAACAAATGAGATATTACTACATAATTCACAAACTGGATGTAAGAAGGGAATAATATATTCACAGTACATGGCCATGTTGGAAAAAATAGCATAAACATATAGGTTTGGTTAATTTACAAATATATACATACAGTATGTAATCACAAAATGAGTTTTACTCAGAACTACCATTTTCCAGGTCTTTTGGTTGTCGCACTAACCTTGTTCCTACACGGATCTCATGCAACCTTTTGTCCATTCGCTTGAGACAACAATACAGGATACAAACAATTGCAATAAAACCTAGAAAACATAAGACAACCGGAGGAAATACAAAGACTGGATGTGACCAGGAGCGGTTAAAAGCTGAAGAGAACTGGTTCATAATAAAATCAGAATTGTTTAGATAGTTCAACATCAGTAGGTTCTCAGATGTGATAGAAAGATTGTCTGCTGGTAGATGAAAGGTAGTATTAATAGGTTTGAAGTTGTCATACTTGTGGGAGCAAAGTGCGAAGTGATTATGTGTGGCATGGGCTATTATAGACTCAGACCTTACTGTACAGTAATCAGGGGCCTTATATAAACCGACTGCGGATACTGAACGTACAGGGGTCCCTGGACAAATAAGACTGACAGGAATTGAGACACTAAAGAAGAAATAGCGGATGTGATTTAGACGAGCTTGGTGTACCTGGCCTTTGGGGGCAGGAACAATGGTACAGACAGGTTGTACTGAGAAGTTACGGACTAAGGCAGATTCGCAACGAGCAACGCTGCCAGGAGAAATTGTTAGGAGGTACGCAGCACAAAAACGAGAGTTGGTTGTGAGAAGGGCACATCTACCAAGGTCACTTGAGGAGAGGAAAGCAATATAGAGATGACCAAGGGAGAGAAGAAAGTACTCTGAGGAGACAGAGGCTTGTACCAGGGAGTTATTGTACCAGAAAGGAAAAGGAATGATGTGAAAGAGATCGAGTATGATGGAAGAACGAAGAGGAATGTGAGCAATTATATCTTTAATAAGGAATGTGGCCTCTAGTATTGGGTAGTAGTGTTCTAAAGAGGAAAATAGAATCATAGGAGACAAGCTGAAGGTTGAGTGAGCACATTCCAAAGTAGAATGAAGGTCAGAGAGAGATATTAAGTCTAGGGTCACACGACTATCAACAGCATTGACTACAATAAGAATTAGGCTAGAAACTTGGGAGACAAGAGAGTCCAGAGAAACCTGCAAATCATCAACATGTAATTTAACATACATCAGCTCTGAAATAATATTAGTCTTTGATACTTCACGCTTAAGAATAATTGTAAAATTATTTAAAGTATTGGTAACAACATGTAAATGGTGGCTCATCTGTTGCAGCATATAATGTTGAACACGTGACACTTTGTCTTGTGACTCTAGGGTATTTGCTAATTGAAGTTAATCCTTTTTTAAACCAGAAAGTTCGTGGGTAGTCGCTACACCAAATAATCCACTGAGGATTTCTCCTCCAAGGTCAAAAAGTCCACCTTTCACTCGTGAGCGACCCACAGGCATTTGGTGAGGGAAGGAATCTTGAAGATGGTTGAACTGATAACGAATGTAATCTAATTTCCAACAGATGGGTAGGTAGAGTGGGTACAAAAATGTGTCAGTGTGATGTCGATTTTTTATATCTGACAGGAGTCCCTGCAGGTCGTCTAGCTGACGTGCAAGGTCAGGCAGGGCCACGGCGGCCAGCGGCTCTAGGTCGTAGCGCAATGAGACTACATCCTTAACCACCATTACCTCGCCTCCTGCACCAACCAAGGCTCCGGGCCGTACGGCACCATCGTACTCACCCGATCCAGACCCAACCAGAGTCAGCATTGTCAGCACGTAGACCCACAGCATCTTTCCTATAAAATGAGGTGATCTTCAAATGTGGTATGTCAACTATGGATTTATTTATAGATCCATTAATTGAGGCCTCTACTCTGGGAATCCAGTCATCCCAGCTTGCATAATTTTCATTGAGAATGTAATTAGTGACAAACCCCCTTTGATGTAGTGAGTGAGGACGTAGTCTCTGCCTTGCATACCTATGAAAATATACTTGATATAGTTCATCGTTCAGGGATAATCTATTCCTCACACAACGATAAACATGTCCAAGTTAAATTAACAGAGCAACCAGTGAAAATGAACACCACAGATCAAGCTCAGATATTCGTTTATCATGAGGATAAAACTGCCCCGAAATTCTCTGGCACAGAAAAAGATCGTCTTGACGTCATTTCATTGGTCAATCAGTGCGAACAGATCTTCATCAGGAGGCATATTGAAGATGAACAAGAGAAAATTGCTTTTTTTTTCCTCTTGGATTAGTGGGGAAAGATGTCTGGCAGGAGACTTGCTAAAGTCAGATAAGCTCCTCAAGGCTAAGACATAGGATGAATTTTAAACTGAATTTTTGAAGAAATTTTCTGGAGGTATGAACTTCTTGCCAGATATAATCCCAGAATTACAACCCCTTAACTGCAGGGCGTCACTTTCGTAACGCTCTGGTGCAATGGATCATACCGCGGGGTGTCACTTTTGCGATTCTGTGTTATTTTGAATTCGCCCGGGCTTTGAAGTGGTCGCTTGAATCATCTGTCAGTACTGCCAGAGTCTAACAATAGTCAGTGCTGCTATTGTCATCTGTTCTCCCATCCACTATAGACAATTTAGCCATTTCTCCCCATTCTTGACTCCCCTTCCTACCTCCCTTCCATTACTCTCTCCTCCCGCCTGCACCAGCTGCTCAGCACTAGGCAAATCTTGCCCGGATTTTTCCACTCATTTCATCCATTGGAATGAGCCCTATGCCTTATTCTCATACAAAATAATATATATAAAAAAGAAAAAGGGTAATTGACAGTGCCATGCACCTGGAATTGGCTAATTATCACCTGCCAACACCCCACTTGCACTCGTTCGCTAATTTTCCGTTTATTTCCCCTTGAAATATGCTGTATGACCTGTTCTCATAATAAAAATATACAGTATATAAGAAAGGAAGGGAGAAGCCTAAGTGATATTTACATTCACCTGGAACTACCTAATTTAATATGCATTGTCCAGATTTCCTGCCATTCATTTCATAGCGTATATATTAGCAGCTGTCACCACACTGACGTTGGCAACCCTTCACTGCCCCTACTAGGGGCCCCCTAGACCCAGCAGTCAGTTTACTCTCGTCTTTCAAGGTGAAATCACGTCGGATTCGCGCCTGTCCAATTCCACTGCTTTTTAGCCCCATGCAAAGGTCCCAGTGACCTCTAATCCTACTAAAGCTCGTGTCGGAAGGGGTAAAGGCTAAATGACTCTGCTGTGGAACGTGAACTAGCTAATTTATCAATGACAATGATGGACAGTGACTACGATCTTTCTGGTCTCTAAAGCAGTGCAAGTGAAAATGTAAATTATGTGTCGTGGATATCGGGTTTAAATATTCCAGCCCACGATAGCACATTTTTTATAAATAGTTTTCTGTACTTTATAATTGGGTAAAATATTATTTATCACTGGAGATAAATCTGGTCATGGAGAAAACAACGTATTTAGTTATACTGATTCAGGATGTTAAGTTTCATTTCATTTAATTCGTGCACGAAGCTGCTCGAAGCTGATCAGTTCTCTCCTTGCTACCAGAGAATGTAGTTCTCTCCTTACCACCAGCTAGTACAGACGTGCCTTAAGCATTCTCCAAGAATTATCCATCTCTCTGCATTTATTACCGTCAACACCACAGCTAAGTACTCAGGATATTTATTAGGCCTAGCATATTTATACTGAGTACTGATCAAAACGCCATATTCACATACTGTTTATTATAATGGTGAGTTGTTGTTTTGCTTTATGTTAGTTTACAATTAAAACCCCCTACAGTGATAATAACTAACATAAAGTTGGTGCCGTGAACAGGATTATATCTAGTGATAAAGAACACGGGGTTGCGGGTGTGAGAGCCAAACATTGTTTGTGCTGTGTCGGCAAACAGGGGAGGCTGCGTGTGGTTGGGGGGGTGTCGGGGTAGGGTTTGAACCCTCCCCAGTAGATTATCTGTCCCCCTTGAAGAAAGTAGCCTTCTTTGGGCATTCCTATGTCCAGAGATTCCCACTAGGTTGTCCGGTGCCGTATCCAGACGATGCTTTGGCCATTTATGTCCACAAATTTGGCGTGCCTGGTACTAAGGTCAGCACAATTAGAGATAGTAAGGAATACCAGGACCTCCTAACATACAAGCCAGACTTGACAATTCTGATCGTTGGGGGGAACGACTTATCCCTAGATACGGGCTTGAATCAGTTGACCCTCGATATAGAAGCCCTGGCTAGGGAAATTGAGGATGAAACAGGGGGCCACTGCCTTATTGTCGGCAACGAGAAAAGGACGAACCCCCGAGATATGTCCTATGAAGAATACATCCGGGCCAGAAACGGAGTGAACCAGCACCTGAAGAGAACTTTTCCCTTCGCAAAGGCTCGGTTTATCTTCATGGGGATGAATGAGTTTAACCTGTCATGGGATGGGGTACACCTGGATACGCCAGGCAACAAAAGGGTGTTTGATGGCCTTCTGAGAAGAGCGTGTTGCTTTCTTGGGCAGTAAACTCCTTGTGAGGGGGTTTAACCCTTTAACCGCGGGCATTGTTTTGACCCGACTGGCCCCCCCCCCACTGGGGTTCCAGCCAAAATGTAAACAAACTTTAAACCTTTATAACTCTGCACAGAATAAATCCAGAGCGAAAAATAAGGTACCATTAGAAAGTACTAACCTTCAGCTTTGCAATGATGTAGGTTTCATGATTTCGTTGACTATCACTGGATGGGCAGTGCCATTAGAAGTGAGCGATCTAAAATCACTATTTTTGCTCACACACCATTACCAAATGCCAACCTCATTCTGATAATAATACTATAAACATATATGAACACTGCACATACGATAAACACCCACTCTGTGTTCACTGAGGCAGGTAAAAGGCACTGTAATTGCCCACACTTCACTGCCACATCAGCGATGTTGTCACTCACACAGCTGGACAGATACTGGTGCGTGTTTAGTCAGGGGTGGGGTGGGGGGCACTGGGGGTGGGAGGTGGGGGCCCGGGGGGTGGGAGGAGGGAGGTGGAGGGGTCGGCTGGAGTGAAAGAACTTAATAGCTACTCTCCCTTGAAACAACTGGCGTGTGAAAAAAACGCGCGGTATTCAAAATATTCACAAACATTCCAGAATGACACCCGTGGTTTGGTCCAGTTTTTGCAATGTCATTCTGGGATGACACCCGCAGTTAAAGAGTTAAGGTTTGATCTCCTGGACTGCCTAACATACTACCCTCACAGGGGCTTTACAAAATTATGTCAAAATTTTAATATAGAAATTCGGCTTTGTTTTAATTCATTTTATTTATTTGGATTCGCCCAAGAAAGAGTACATTCAACTTGAAATTCTGCATTGTTGTCATCTGCTTTCACTTAATTGCCTATAATTAAAATGGATAAGATAAAATCATTAAAGAGGTTTAGAGCTGCCAAAAGGGGAGCAGTCACAAAACTGATCGCTAACTTAACAGAATTTATAGAACATGCCGCAACCATTCACGACATCAAAAGTATGAAAGCGACGGTTAAGAAAATCCTCACTGAGATCGAGTCTTACAATCAGGAGTTGTATGAATTATATCCTGATGAAGACCTAGAAGGAGAAGTGGTCAGTGATACGGAATATGTTAATAAGGTCAACAGACACTTGATAGAATTAGAGAATGCTCTAGAATTACCCGCCAAGGACTCGGTAGTACAAGAAGTGGTGAAGCACTCATTATTAATGGATTCAGTTTGGTAGGAGCTAGTTATGAATCAGCAGTCACAGTTACCTACGGTCAAGAAGATCGCATAAAGGCTGCTCACATTGCTAAATTATGTAATTTACCTCCTCCACCTCATGAAGTGAATGAACTAAAAGACTTTTCTGCATCATCTGACTGTGTGTTAGAATCACTACGTACAATGGGAGTGACTGTGAGTGAAGTTTGTGCTGTTTTACTCCATAATAAACTCCCTGGTACACTTTCGGAAGTGATCAAACGTGAACTTAAAGAGAAGTGGTTGGAAGTAGATGATTATGTTCGTCTGTTAAAGACGGAGGTATGTAACATCGAAAGTAGACAGAATCCCTTAGAACACTTGGGTGCAACTGCTATGGCAGCATATGCAGTGAAGCAAGTGAAACACTCTGAACCTATGCAGAGGAATGGATGTAAATTGTGTTTTAAACCAGGACATTTTTGGGCTAAGTGTACAAGGTATAAAGTAAAAGGGGCAAAATTAAAGAGAGCAAGGCAACTGAAGCTGTGTGTCAGATGTTTGTTGGCAGATCATGCTAGTCAGGGTTGTACAAATCCCAAAGTAAGGTCATGTCCATATTGCCAGCAGAAACACTACAACTATTTGTGCCCGACTGTTCGTTCTGAACCCCATGAACAAACAGTAACCGAAGAACCAACAGTGACAATGGCTGTGGCTTCGAGTCGTAATGCAGTGTTGTTGCCAACGATTCAGATCCCATTGGTTACTCAAAGGGGCCAGCAGAACAAGGTTAGGGCTCTATTAGATCAATGCTCACAACGTACCTTTGTTTTAAGATCAAGTTTAGCAAACTTGAAGGTAAACAAGATGAGAAAGGAACGTTTACTACTGCAAGGATTTACTGGCTCAAGGGGTAGTGATGAGTATGAGGTAGTGGAGTTGTTTTACCGCCATCGTAGAAAGGTGCGGAAGTTGAGGGCGGTGGTTGTAGACGAACTACCTAACTCTAAGCCAGGGAAGGGGCTGCAACATAATGTGCGGGATCTGAAGGCTGGAGGCTACAAGTTAGCAGATCCAAGTGTCACTAGTGGGGATATAGTCGAACTACTGATTGGGGCGGACTTTTATTATCACTTTGTACACGCTGGCTATATAAGGGAAGGAGGCATAATTTTGTTACCCACAATTTATGGTTATACACTGAGTGGCACTTATCGGTCGGAAGAAGAAGGTACTCAAGTAGAGCTGGTAACTATTCTGAAACTGGCAGTAGATCCGATAAAGGAGTTAGCAAATATTGATGGCAGGAATACGACTCCAGAAATCA
This sequence comes from Coenobita brevimanus, assembly GCF_032717465.1. Classification (NCBI taxonomy): domain Eukaryota; kingdom Metazoa; phylum Arthropoda; class Malacostraca; order Decapoda; family Coenobitidae; genus Coenobita; species Coenobita brevimanus. Next base: position 20,009,770 of record NC_137002.1, read on the forward strand.
AGGATCTGACAGCTCTATGGGACTTAGATCACATAGGTATTAATCCCAATGAGACCGATAAGAAAGGAGAAAAGGTATTAGGTAACTTCTATGAAACGGTGCAATATTCCAAAGAACAGGGACAATATGTTGTGGAATTACCGTGGAAAGAAAACGTAGATAAGTTGCCTGATAATTTTAAGTTAGCCTTGGGCAGACTAAGAGGTTTGCAGGTTAAAAATTCATAAAGGATCCCAACTATTGCAAACAGTAAAGTCATCCAGGATCAATTAGAAAGAGCTTTCATAGAAAAGGTGGAGGACAAGAGTCTGGTAGGACATCCTGTACACTATCTAGCACATCATGGTGTCACTAAAGATAGCTTAACAACACCAATTAGAGTAGTGTTTGATTGTTCAGCTAGACAGCATGAGAGGGAATATAGTCTGAATGACTGCTTACATGCAGGCCCATCTTTGGTTAATGACCTCAAGCAGATATTGTTGCACTTTCGGTGTCATCGTTTTGCCTGGGTGAGTGACATCGAGAAGGCATTTTTTATGGTGGGGTTATCTGAAAGGGATAGGGATGCCACTAGATTTCTCTGGCCTGTTGAACCTTTAAATCTAAATAGCCCTTACATGATATATAGGTTCAAGGCAGTGCTGTTTGGAGCTACTTGTTCCCAATTCCTCTTGAATGCCACCAGACAGAAACATATATCAGTGGTTCAGGAGGATAAAGCCTTGATTGATAAATTAAGGAAAGGGTTGTATATTGACAATTTGCAAGGAACCAAGGAAGATGAGGATGCTTTACAACAACTGTGTTGGGATGCCCTGAGAGTACTTTCAAGTGCCTATTTGTCCTTAAGAGAGTGGGTAACAAACAGTGTGAAATTGCGGAAGCTACTCCACCTAAAGGGTTTGGCTTCTGAAGTTCAGGACACGGTAAAAGTGCTTGGCACTATTTGGCTAACTGATATGGATATGTTACAGGTGAAGGGACACGAAAGCAGACCCACAGTATTGACGAAACGTGAGGTGTTGAGGATAACTGCAGGTGTGTTTGACCCTCTGGGAGTATTATTGCCGGTGACCATTCGTGCAAAAAAATTTGTGCAAGATCTATGGCGTATTGAATGTGGGTGGGATGTTCCCATACAGGAAGATAAGGAAGTTGAATGGCAGGGGATATATGAGGATATGATTAACAGTACCAGTATTGTATTTCCCCGTCAAGTCACTGATAGTAAAAAGGTCACGCTGCATCTATTTAGTGACTCAACCACCACTGCTTATGGGGTGGCAGCCTACTTAGTTAGTGAGGGAAGAAGTAGATTAGCTATGGCAAAGGCCAAAGTAGCACCCATTAAACCCCTCACTATACCAAAATTAGAACTGACTGCTGTCATGCTAGCAGCTCGTCTCGCCAAGTATATTTCTGAGGCCTATGCGGATGAGTTAAGCATAGAAAAAATATACCTCTGGACGGACAGCCAGATAACCCTATACTGGTTGTATAGTAAAAAAAACGTTGCCTGTATATGTTCAGAACAGAATTGACGAAATAAAGGCATTAGTCCCTGATGCTGAATTTCGTTATGTGTCTACAAAGGACAACCCCAGTGATATGGTTTCCAGAGGGAAGTCACATACGTCCTTAATAAGTTCTTTGTGGTGGGGAGGGCCCACATGGCTACCTCACCAAAAAATGTGGCCGGAAAATGGTCCATTTGAGGAAGTTGGGGACGTCACCACGGGTTGTCTCCTCGAAGAGACCCTGTCATTGCCAGTATCGGTAACCCTTCCTGCCATACTGAATTGGGACCGATATGGTTCTTATGTGAAGACAAGGCATGTGATGGCGTGGGTATTGAGATTTATCAAGACACTGAAAGATAGGAGACAAAGAACACATGAGGCAATACCGGCTTATTTGACAGTGCCGGAAATAAGGACAGCAGAATCAGTAATGATTAAGTTAGCTCAAATGGAAGAGTACCCTGAGGATTACCATTATTTGCCCACTGGAAAGGGCACACCAAGTAATGTTGTGAAGCAGTTAGGCCTCATGTGGAAGGTGGGCTGTTGCGTTTTAAGGGTAGGTTACAGTTGTCGAACTTAAAGGAGGAAGCAAAGTACCCTATCCTAATATCTAGTAAACATAGGTTAGCAGCTCTCCTTTCTGAGTACTGCCACAAGGTGTGTATCCATAGTGGAGTAAGTTATGTTGTAAGTTACATAAGACAAAGATTTTGAATTCCTAGGATCAGACAAGTTGTAAAAAAAAAGTTTTAAGGAAATGTATAACTTGTAAAAGGTTACAAGGTGCCCCATATAGTGCTGTACAGGCTCCGCCATTACCCTACTTTAGGGTTCAGGAGGTGAATCCATTCCAAGTAACAGGAGTAGACTACACAGGTGCTCTACCCATTAAAGAAAAGGGTATCGTAAGAAAATTATATGTAGTCTTGTTTACCTGTGCAGTTACTAGGGCTATACACATTGAGACTGTGTCAAACCTCTCTTGTGAGTCCTTCATTCATTCCTTCCGTCGGTTCTGTAGCAGGAGAGGCTTCCCTGAACTCCTAATTAGTGATAATGCCACTACATTTATAAGTGGAGCCAGTGTGTTGAGGGAGTTAAAAAATGATCCAAGGTTACAGAGTGAATTGGTAAAGGTAAATTGTGAGTGGCGGTTCATACCAGCCAGGGCGCCATGGTTCGGTGCCATCTGGGAAAGAGCAATAGGTATCCTAAAGGCTGGCCTGAGAAAGGTATTGGGTCGAGCTTTAGTAATCCGTGAAGAACTGGATACTCTATTATTGGAACTTGAGGCCACAGTCAATGACCGTCCACTTGGATATACATACGGTGACCTTGAAGAGCCACTCCCTATTACTCCTTCACAACTTATTAATAGGAGGCGTCTTAGACAGTTCCCGAAGCAGGAAGTAAGGGATGATGATCTCACGGACATCACCTGGCAGACGAATTCGGGGATAAACAGACGTCTCCTATATGTGACGAAGTTTTCACGAGATCTGTGGAGGAGATGGACCACTGACTACCTAGTATCTCTCAGGAAGCAACACCGTCAATTGACATACAAGAGGGGGAAGGCAGCACCACAAGTTGGGGATGTCGTGCTGCTACACGACGATGGACCTCGACTTCTCTGGCAACTAGGTCGGGTTACCAAAATGTTATATGGTCCCGATCAAGAATGTAGGGTAGTGCAGCTAAGAACAAGCGCCGGTTTGACCACGAGACCAGTGGTTAAGCTGTACCCCTTAGAAATTGGAATAGAAAGGGAAGAAGATGACAGCCAAACCGGCGCTACCCAACACCTCCCTACACTGGTAAATGACCTATGTGATGCCCCGTGGAGGACATCACGTCGGACCGCCTTAAGTTCCTCCCAACTATGGCGTACCCTGATTGGGATGGGACAATTGTAAATATTGTATATACAGTATTTTGGGCGGGGGAGTATGTCGTGGATTTCGGGTTTAAATATTCCCGCCCACGACAGCACATTTTTTGTAAATAATTTTCTGTATTTTATAATTGGGTAAAATATTATTTATCACTAGAGATAAATCTGGTCATGGAGAAAACAACGTATTTAGTTATATTGATTCAGTATGTTAAGTTTCATTTGATTTAATTCATGCACGAAGCTGCTCGAAGCTGATGTGTTTGTCAGTTGGGAAGAGCAGTGAGCAGAAACCATTACTCACATTATTACCAGCATACCTAATGCTGCATGTTGTGCAGCAGTACTGTACATTACTATTACACAATAATATACGAGTACATTAAAATACCTTCAGTATACTGTACAGACTGAATTCCTCTTATATTTAACATTTCAGCTGTACAACACTATTACGACATTAATGTGCGTTGTGCAAAACTAAACTGACACTGCTGTGCACTGTACAGAACTGTACCTGACATTTTATGTCGAACAAAAGCACCCTAGGAAAGGCACCCTTGGATGAAAGCTCCAGCAAAGAAAATAAATCTGTGTAGTTTTTTATTTTTATTTTTTTTTGCTTAACAGTAACCTATCCTAACCTAACAACCTAAAGTAACCTGACCTAAGGTAACTGAACAGCCTATGCTAAGCCAACGAGCCTAACCTAACCAAACCTTAACCAAACAAACTGACCTTACCCAACAACTTTAACTAACAACCTAACCATACCTAACTAAATAACCTAACCTAACAGAACTTAGCTGAACAAACATAAGAGCCACATAGAACAAGCTAACCTAAGCCAGCAAAAATAAAAATAATAATTATCTTGACCTGACCTAACAAGCTAAATTTATCTAACCTTAACCTTGGTCTGAGATTCACATATATACTGTTCTCAGTCATTCCTCACTTTTGTCAGAATATACTGAATAATTCCTTTCTAACTCCCAAGAGGGGATTCCATCCCTCCTTGGAAGTTTTGGATTAATATATACTCGAGTTAATCTTAAATTTTTATGGCATGGAATTTAGTGGTTTTAGGGAAATTTTTGGTATATTCGGTTTATATAACGATTTTGTACTATTATGTGGGCATAACAGTTATGTGAGGAACCAAATGTTGTCCTTACTCTTAGAAGGCACAAAGCAAAAGCCAAAAACCATCAAATCTAACCAACATAACAGGCTTTTATGATCGTTTTGGCTCTTTTTTTTTTTTTAATTAATTGCCCCTTGAAATGTCAAAATTCTCCTTGCCCTCTTCACCCAACTATCATATGCTAACTCAACATGACCTTAAACTTAAATTAGCCTAGCCTAATAAATTAAGCTAATTTTAACCCACCCCATTCCAGTAATAAACTACCCTAACTTAAAAAACCTATATTTAAAATAATCAAGTTTAAGCTAAAACTAACTAACCTTAAATTAGCCTAACCTAAGTTTAACATCGCTAACCTTATCATTACTCAATCCAAAAATAAACAAATCTTACCTAACAAAAATAAACCTAATCTAACCAACATTTAACCTAACCTAACCTAATTCTTAAATTAACCTAACCTAACCCAGTACTAACCTAACCTTACATGAGCCAAAATTAAGCTAAGCTAACCTTACAATAATCCAAACCACAAATAAACAAACCTAACCTAACGAAAAATAACCTAGTCAAAAATAACCTAACCTTGATTTTAAATTAACCTAACCTATCTTAAAACTATATTAGAAAGGGGATTTTGTTCTAGGGGCTTGACCTATTAGGCTCTTCTCCTAGAGGATCATGTCCTGACGGTATACATTACTGCACAACAGAACATATTATACTACTCTACAGCACTACACCTTACACTATTTCACACTAACATTGCTGTACACAACTATAGACTACATTAAAGCACACTATAATTTTCTACCAACCTAAAGCATACGTTAATACTGTAAAACACAAATTTATAGTACTACACAACACTGATGAGCATATAATACAGTAGAACTCTAATGAACACTATTACTGAAACCACTAATTTACACTAATGTACAATTCAGCGCACTGTATATTGTTGTACAGCACCTCTATTAACTACCCAGTATAGTGAAATCATTCGTTTACACGAGAGAATGCTTAATTCAGTTTATTTTCTGGTGGCTGAAAGATACGGGAGACGTTAAGGTTGGTCAGGCCCACCCTTAGCGGCGATCGTAACTCCGGCTCCCGTAAGGTCTCCGTAAGTGTTTAGTGCATGCCAACATCCGACGCCGCTCCATTTTCCCCCGCCCGTAGCGAGTTACGGGACCGCAACTGCGTTAGTGCATCCGGCCCCTGGTCCGCAGCTACAGAGATGACGCAAGGTATTCATCGTAGCATCGTAATAACTGTAAACATACTTTGTGACCTGAGAAACGTCTATCACTGCACTGTGTGTCTTTAACTAACGTTTTCTCCTCGAACGTTCATTAAGAATACATACTTTGCGAAAGTGAACTATCCATCAATCAGTTTTTTTGTCTCGATTAGAAAAGTTTGGAGCTGTGGCTAGGGAACGTTTAGACCTGTGGCTAGGGAATGTTCAGACCCGTGGCCAGGGAACGTTTGGACCTGTGGCTAGGGAACGTTTAGACCTGTGGCTAGGGAACGTATAGCCATATGGCTGGGGAACGTTTAGACCTGTGGCTAGGCAGTACAGGTAGTTAAGATGAGGGTGACCAGCTGTAACCCCTGAGTGGCATTATGTAAATAATAACCTGAACATTTCCTTAGATCTCATTGGTCTCATCACATCCGGTGACCCATTGGATCACCTGGCGTCCATTTGATTATATATATATATATATATATATATATATATATATATATATATATATATATATATATATATATATATATATATATATATATATATATATATATATATATATATATATATATATATATATATATATATATATAGTTGTCACCCTGCAAAATAAATGGTTTCCTGGAGTAAAAGAAATCCACTGCCATGTCATTCAGTGCAGAGTCACCTGAAGGTTGCATTACATCCAATGCGTGGATGGTGGTGGGCGTCCGTGCACACGTCGTGCCTACTCTAACCCAGATCAGTATAAATACATAATATCTAAGGAAGAATATGCTGTTAAATATACTAAACCATTAAAAGAGGAGAGGGAAAAAAAGAAAACAAAAATCATCGCACACACAATATATGTAGTTATTACATAACTTTCATAGAAAATCAGAAAGTATAGAAAATCAGCGGTATTGAAAAAATGCGAAAATGTGTCGGTCCTACATTCATGTTGTAATTAATTGATAATGAAATGATGGATTAAGAAAGAAGGCAAATATTAATTCCATAAAGATACTGAGCACTATCGCTCCTTACACGTAGCAGCACCAGACCAAGGAGAGGAAATGTAATGGGAAGAGAAAAAAAATCATGAGCGTATTCCGTTTCTTGTCACCCCATGCGTCAAAGTGTCGTTTGAAGTAAATTAAACGATCAGGTGAAGGTAATAACGAAAGAATTTTAATGGAAAGTGTAATGAGATGGAGACTGTGAGAGGGACATGACGTGAAGGAAAACATAGCCCGTAATTTCGTCAGCTCCCTAACACCTTTTCCTTGAAGAATTATTTTGCGTATAAAACCTTACTGTCCTTCCCCGAGTAGCATAAATAATTCAACTGTCGTTGCATCATGGATAGTTAATGTACGAAAGGACATTAACCAGCCTTATCCAAAAAATAATTCGCTTAGGAAGAGGTGCTAGGGAGTTTCCTTCTCCGACGAGAATATGATTCCTAGGAGTAAGGTCAGGTGCTTATGACAGTCAGGTGTTTATTTATGATGGTCAGGTATGAATGTTTGGGTTTTTAAGAGGCTGCAGGTGTGTTCAGATCATTTAACTCATTTAGTCTGACGTGTTATTCATAGGAAATTCACTTGGCGCCATTTTGAAACATTATACAGCTTAACCTCCTTGCATTTGCCCCCTCCCGTTTTATCCACACCCTCCTTCTTTTACCTCACGCACAAAGCTAATTTTCTTACAGATAAGCCAGTGTGTAATTAAGAATGGTATGCAGTTACTTTTCTGTGTATATATTAATGATCAGAAGTTATGAGCCGGTTGTTCTGTCAACTCATTTTGCTGTGGAACATCTGTAAATCTGTATTTATTTATTATTTTGTCTTTTGTTTTTGCCTCTCTTCCTCTTCATTCCCCCTCTTCTTCTTCTCGGTGTCTATTTTTCCATTTCCCCTCCTCAAGCGAATAACCAAGACTGACAGGAAGGTCAGACAATTAAGAGAACATTTACCAACACATCTATTAGGAAGCGGGATTTGCCAGTTAGGTAGGTAAGAAGTTTTTCACCGATTCCCATTCTTTACCGTAGTTCCGGTACGAGTCGGAGTTGCCAGTTTGCCTGCTGTTTGTGAGCGTAGTTGTTTCGTAAGTTATGCATAAACTTTTGTGCTTGTTTTCTTTATGTTTTATTAATGCAATTCCTTGTTAAATTATGTAATTTTGTTTTTGAGTGCTAAATAATTTAGAGTGTTGTGCAGTGTAGGTGAACTCTGGCATATTTTGATGTCTCCTAGTTGGCAACTGTTTTAACTGTTGCCTCATCAAATGGGTGCTAGAAGTTTCTAGAACAATGCAAGCTAATATAAGGATGAGGAAGAGACTACAGGAAGTTCAGTCAGTGTGCAGTTCAATCTGAATGTAGTGCAGTGTCAGTGCAGTGCTGTTAGTGAAGTTGGTGAAGTGTTGCTGGCAAGCATTAAGTGTGATTACAGTTAGTGATGATTATTTTCGGTACTTGTGAAAATAGTGAAGTGTTACTGGCTAACAGTGAAGTGCTACTGCAGGTTGGATATTTTTGGTGCTGGTGAAAAGAGTGAAGTTGGAAAGCATAAAATGTAACTATTTGGAAAATAAAGACAGTGAACTTAAGAAGCCAGTATGTATTTACAACGCCTCAGCTGATCTGTGTACTGCACACCAAAAGGCTGACCATAGGAAGAACAACCCACTGGGAAGTGTCCTTCCTATACTGAACTACTGTTGTTGGAGCCTGTGGTAGTGTGGGATGAGGATGTAACACTGGTGTCAGGAATGTGGGTATTAAGGGCTGCAGTGAGTCCAACCTTTGACATGGAAGGAGAACGTGTTCAGACAAGAGGCCAAACTAGGCAGAAGGAGGCATCACTGGGTGCAATTATGAAGCTATTACCAGCACAACTACAGGCACAGAAAGGAGGACAGAAAGAACTCAAACAACAATTACAAGCACAAAGTGTACAACTACAAGCACAGAATGAAGGACTACAGGCCTAATGTGATGAACAGAAAGGGCTCAAGAACGAAATCAAAGAACAATTGCAAGCACAGAGGGAACAGCTTCAAGAAGCATTACAGGAGCAACAGAGGGAACAGCTTCAAGAAGCATTACAGGAGCAACAGAGGGAACAGCTTCAAGAAGCATTACAGGAGCAACAGAGGGAACAGCTTCAAGAAGCATTACAGGAGCAACAGAGGGAACAGCTTCAAGAAGCATTACAGGAGCAACAGAGGGAGTTACAGCTGAGAATGCAAGGACAGCTACATGCTTTCAAGGTGGAAATAAAAGAAGAAAAGGAACAACTGAATGAGGAGGTATATGATGAGCTATGGGAGCAGAAGTGTGAGGTAATCAATAACGTGATGGAGTTCAGACAGCTTCTAAGCGACCAGCTGAAGCATGTAGTTGACCAGCTGAAGATCGGTGAGGGAATAATGACGGAGTGCAGACAGCATGTAGATAAACGGTTGAAGCATGTAGTTGACGATGTGAAGATAATTTGCGAGAAAATTGAGGATGTAGAGAAATACTGTACTATTAAGCCTCAGGTTAGTGTACAGGGAGTATATGAAAAGAATGGATGGTGTATGGTGAATCCTGATGGATCCCAAGCATCTAAAGGTAGCATTCCAGGGTTAAACAATCAGAATGCAGAAGTTTTAAGTCCTGGACTTAATTGTAACACTCCAGTTTTTAGGCCCCAAACCAGTGAAGTGCATGGCTATAATGGGGGTCAAATTAAAAAGAAACCTCAGGAATTTGATAGTAGAGTATCTTTGGAAGCTTACATGCACAGTTTGAGTTACTTGCTGATGAGAATGGTTGGGATGATAGGCAAAGGGCAGTGCAGCTTGCTATTAGCCTTAAGGATGCCACAAGGGAAATTCTGGGTCAGATGTCAGTGGAGGAGAGGATGCAGATTTACAACCAGTGCTAGAGTGGCTGCAGCAGAGTACAGTGCAACCATCTTAGGAAAAAGTTTCCAAGTTAAGCTCTGCAGCAAAGAGCTACTGGAGTCAGAGGGACCTTCTTTGTTTGAACATCGGACTTTGAAGCATCAGTGGGAGACACCTGATGGCCTCAGCAACTATTGGCAACTGGTGGTTCCGAAGATCAGGTTCGAGATCTTGGATGAGTCCCATAACCAGATCACAAGTGGGCACCTGAGAGTGAAGAAAACTCTAAGCTGGCTGCAACAGAGATTCTACTGGATTGGCATGTGTCAGGATGTTGAAGAGTGGTGAAGGCCTGTGATGTATGCTGTGCCAAGAAGAGACCCAAGAAACCTGGCTGCGCCCCTCTTCTGCTGTAACAAGTGGCTGCACCGATGGAAAAAGTCGTGGTGGATATTGCTGGACCTTTGCCACTCACTGAAAGTGGAAGCCGGTATATATGTGTTGTCATGAACTACTTCACAAAGTGGCCAGAAGCCTATGCCATCCCTGACCAAGAGGCTGCATCTATTGCTCAGGTGTTGGTTGATCAGTTTTTCTCTCATTTGGGATGCCACAAGAGCTACATTCACAGCAGGGTAGAAACTTCGAGTCTGCTGTGTTCAGTGAGTGCTGCAAGTTATTGGGGAACAAGAAGACCAGGACAACCCAACTAAGGCCACAGTCAGATGGGATGGTGGAGAAATGCAACTGGACCCTGGGACAAGAACTGACCAAGTATTGTGTAGATGGACAAACAGAATGAAACCAGAAATTACCTGCTTTGCTGATGGCATATCGGTCTGCATCCCACGAGTCTGCCGGCTATACCCCTGCAAAACTGATGTTGGGCCATGAGTTATGTTTACCCGATGACTTGTTGATGGGAACACCACCTGGTGAAGAGCTGCCTACAGAAACCACCGGCTATGCACAGCACCTTCAGGAAAGGCTGGCTGATGAATATCAAGTGCGAGGAGCCATTAAGTTTTCAGAAGAAGTGATGAAGTGCAAATATGCTGCCAAGGCAAATGAGGTGAGCTTCAAGGATGGGTGACCAAGTTTGGTTATACAATCCTCAGTGGAAGTAGGGACAGTCACCAAAGCTGCAAAGCCCATGGGATGTGCCTTACACTGTGTTGGACTGCCTATCAGACATAAAATATTGGATTCGGGGAGGCAGGAAGTCTCACCCAAGGGTGGTATACCTGAATCATCTGTGGCAGTACCGTGGGTCAGGACAGAACAGCTGGAACAACTCTGAGAAATCGTGCTCTCTCGCAGCCAAGGATGTTGAGGAGGACCAAGGAGCTGAAGTGCAAGAAGATGGTGACAGTTTCCCAAGAGAAGTGAATCAGGAAGAGGACCAAGACTTTCCTGGAGGAGGAAGGATGTCATCAGCAGCGCCATAAGAGAAGACATGGTGAGTTGAAGGATTATTTTGTGTATAGTTAGGTGTTCCATTAGGAATAAGGTTTATGTTTGTATAATTGTGTAGTTTTGTCGGGACGACAAAGAACTATGGAGGGGATGGTGCTAAGAAGTGGGATTTGCCAGATAGGTAGTCAAGAAGTTTCCCACTGATTCCCAATGTTTACCATAGTTCCGGTACGAGTCAGAGTTGCCAGTTTGCCTGCTGTTTGTGAGCGTAGTTGTTTCGTAAGTTATGCATTAATTTTTGTGCTCTTTTTCTTTATAATGTTTTATTTGTGATTGCTTCTTAAATTATGTAATTTAATTTAAGTTTGTATACCAAATAATTTACAGTGTTCTGCAGTGTAGGTGAACTCTGGCATGTTTTGATGTCTCCTAGTTGGTAACTGTTTTAACTGTTGCCTCGTCAAGTGGGTGCTAGAAGTTTCTAGAACAATGCAAGCTAATATAAGGATGAGGAAGAGACTACAGGAAGTTCAGTCAGTTTTCAGTTCAGTCTGAATGTAGTGCAGAGTCGGTGAAGTGCTGTTAGTGAAGTTGATGAAGTGTTGCTGGCAAGCATTAAGTGTAATTACAGTTAGTGAAGATTATTTTCGGTACTTGTGAAAATAGTGAAGTGTTACTGGGTAACAGTGAAGTGCTGTTGCAGTTTGTATATTTTCGGTACTGGTGAAAATAATGAATTGAAGTTGGAATGCATTAAGTGTAATTATTTGAAGAATAACGACAGTGAACTTAAGAAGCCAGTGTTTATTTACAATGCCTCAGATGATCTTGTGTGCTGTACACTGAAAGGCTGACCATAGGAAGAACAACCCACTGGGAAGTGTCCTTCCTATACTGAACTACTGCTGTTGGAGCCTGTGGCAGTGTGGGACGGGGATGTAACATAACACATGAATATTAAGACATTGAATGAGTCTGCTGTATATCCGAATACTTACGAGGCAGTAAAGAGAAGTGCAGATCTTTACCCCCTTCAAAGTCAGAGTGAGCTTGAGTTTCCGTGGTGATGACATCAATGTATTTTGTACCAAACTTTTTGTTTTTTTACAGCAGTTTAAGGTTGTGTACCAGCAGCAACAGTAGATCAGAAATGACACCATTATCCTCAATGTTATCAGACACTGCTCCTAATTCTTTCACTGCATAAGGAAACAAGAAGGAGCACCAAGAGATTTCAACCCTCGTGCCCACCAGTTGGTCTAATGGTGGAATATTTGACTTTGCCATGTGACCCAAACCTTAGATAGATTGCTCAAAAAATCAATTTACTTCATTCATGTCTAACCCTTAACACTTCCACCAACTTAGTTGAAGTTGCTTAAGCCCTGACTGAGTTAACTTTGCTCAGTTACCATGACCTTTGTCATTTCCTTGAGACCTTGACATTCTACTGTTTGCTCTTGAAATAGATTCTCTTTATGTTTATTCTAACCTGAATCCTCCACGAAGTTTTTTCTAAATCAGATAAAAACTCTTTAAGGTGACCTTGCCATGTGACTTAGACCTTTGACCTATTGTTCCAATAAGCAATAGGTAAACCTCTTGGGTGATCCTCAACTCAGCTGCCATATTGAATCAGAATCAGGTAAATACAGTGTTAGTTATTTTGTTCACACACAGGCACATGAGTAGAAGTCTGAGCTTGCCCTGTGACCTTGACCTTTGACAATTTTTAAAAACTGAATCCCTTCATTCTTGCTTGACAGTAACTCTTCCACCAAGTTTGGTTCCAATCAGTTCAAAATTGTTTGAGTTGATCTTACGCTGTAGCCTTGGCCTTTGACCTTTCCTGTGATCATAATCCATTATTTTATTCTTAAAATTTAATCCTTTTGTTCATGCCGTATCCTCAGCACATCCTCTAAGTTTGATGTAAATCAGATAAACTTGATCATTGATCTATTGTTTTTAAAAGCTTTGGTTACTCCTTGGCTGTCCCTCAAATTGGCACCAAGTTTAGTTAAAACTGAAACAAAACTCAGTTTTGTTAACAAAAACACATGCAGGTCGAACTTCATTCTATGTTTTCGACCGTTTTCAGAACTGAATCACTTCATTTTTGCTTTCTCTCAACCCTTCCCCCAGGCTTCATCTAAATATTACAAATGCAATTGAAGTTGATTTTGCTAGGTCAGACTTTTACCCAGCCCTGTGGCCTTGACCTGACATAGTTCTGAAAGACAATAGGTTTACTCGAGCAGTGACCTTCAGCCCTTCCACCAAATTTGAGTAAAATCTGTAAGAACTATTTGAATTACTTTTACACACACACACACACACACACACACACACACACACACACACACACACACACACACCAATCAAAACATAACAGCTGCTCTCGCTTCGCAAGAGCGACTGTAACCATCCAAAGATAACTCAGATGTAGTTCAGGCGTAACCCACTGCGTCCCAGCAGATTTTTCACCAATGACCCCCCCCCAACCCGGTAGATTTTAAAAAAAAAATTGGGGGGGGGCTAAAACCCCCACTTTTTATGAGAAACACCAAAAATTCAGAGAGAAAGTGCTCATCTGAGCTTAGATGTGCCCTGTACAGGTGACCCTCCCCTCACCTGGTACCATCTTCTCCAGAGAAGACTTTTTCTATGGGAGGGGTAACTATTCTAAACCACTCAGAGTAGGAAGATATTTATTTATTTGGTACGAATTTATATGTAGTACAAGAGTATATTGGTTTTCACACAATAATATAGGTGATATAAGCATTGTTTCACGCACCAAACACATCAACATACTGCACCTTCCTTGACGACATTACCTTCTCATCACCTCAGCTCGTTTCTTCTTCAGACGCCACGTAATATTTTTCCTTCACATCAGGAATCACTTTCGCCTCGAATTTTGTTTCGGAGGAGAGATTGTGGCATGACATGTCTTTGCTGACCAGGTCACTTCTAACAAGTGAGTTGCCCAGAAAATTGTGTGTCGGGGGAGTGGTCACGTGGGTCGAGGCAGTCTCGCCGCCTGGCGTTGGGTAGAGGAAGGTTTCCTACATAAGCCTACCAAAATTCACTCACGAAACTTGAGAAATGTGCAAATGACAGACCTTGCAATTTCAAAACGTGTAAACACGTTGTCGGGAGTCATTGTGACAAAACGTTGCAACGTGTATACAGGTTGATGGGATGCCTCAGGTTAATAATATGAGAGATAAGCATTCACTAGATTATGAAAGAAATATGTTTACAAAAGTAAAGATACCGAGAATAACAGGAAGTGTAACATGAGGTGTGATTGATTTCCAAAGATGGAACTAACAAATTAAAAATTTTCCCACCCTTGGTAAAAGTCCCTAATTAAGAGTAATGTATCCAGACAACTCCATCAAGATTGTGACATTGTTACAGTTCCTTGGGCCAGAGTGGTGCGCTGGACAAAATCCTGACCCATTTTCATATACAGGGTATATAACTCAAACTTATGCATACAGTCCCGATATTTTTAATATCTGTCTATCAGTCTATATCTCTCTCTCTGTATTACTGCAAGAAAGCACTGGGATAGTTTGTGTTTCCTATGTAAATGTTGCCATTTTTATAGATCACCTATGTGCCTGGAGAAGATGCAATTTTTCACTTCGCATTTGGATTAAGGTTTCATTAGTGGAATGTGTAAATCACATGAGACCAACGTATTGTACATGGGTCATTACAGCAGCTGAAAGAAAACGTAGAAATCATTTTCATCTGATCAGTGAATAAACTGAAAATACATAAGTTGAAAACATAACTTATTGACACGAACTGTTGCCCATCTCATGCTCTGTATTTTTATCCTTCACCTGACGAACTCACAGGAGGGTACTGTTATCACTAGAATTAACAAGAATAGTTGACGTTGGGATTTCGTTTCTAGAGCAAATCTGACGAAGTATTAACCATAGAGTCATGAATTCACTTAATGTCTTAAAGGGAACTGGTGCCTTTTGATTGGTAGAATGCTGTCTTGTTTTTTTTTTTCCATTTGTGCCAGTGCAAAGAATCTGAAGCCAGACCTCAGAATTTATTTACTACAGAATCATGAAATTTCACATACTTACGCATCTCATAGTGAACTGGTGTGTTTTGATAGGAAAAATGATGAGTCTGTTTTTTTTTTTTTAATAATCAAAAAATATAAAACAAATAGTTTTCCGACTGGGACACTGAAACTAATACAGGCACAGTCCTCAAACTCTCCAGGAATATATATATATATATATATATATATATATATATATATATATATATATATATATATATATATATATATATATATATATATATATATATATATGTATCAGGCACAGTCCTCAAACTCTCCAGGAATATATATATATATATATATATATATATATGTGTGTGTGTGTGTGTGTGTGTGTGTGTGTGTGAGTGTGTGTGTGTGTGTGTGTGTGTGTGTGTGTGTGTGTGTGTGTGTGTGTGTGTATGCCTCCTGTTGTCTTTTGGTATTTAGAATGGCATGAGATTACAGTATATACTCTCATGGAATAAAAAAAAAAAAATTATTTAATGCATTTTCCTATTAAAACTTTCCAATTATTATGCCTAGGAGGAAGAAATTGTACATGATGAATTATTACATATGTAATCACGTACCCCTCTGTGGCGGGCGGGACACAATCTGGCCACACTATGGGGTGGTACTACTACTCTGCGACCAGGTTGTGTCAGGAAGAATACCGCCATCGTATTCCCTGCATGTCGTAAAAGGCGACTAAAAGGGGCGGGGTGAGGAGGCTAGGGACCCCCGCCTCTGTTTTTTAGTTCCTAAAAAGAGACAGGCCAGAGAAAGGCATGGGAGACTGAGTTATCCCGTACCCTGAAGATTGGGTCTATGAACGTGCGTGGATGTAGTACGATTGAGGCTAAAAGGGAGGAGATTGGGAGAATGTTTGTGAGAAGAAAGTTGGATATCTTAGCTCTGAGTGAAACGAAGATGAAAGGGAAGGGTGAGTCTATGTTTGGAAATGTGAATGGAAGATTGTCAGGTGTTGATAGAGGAAGGGCAAAAGAAGGTGTGGCCTTGTTAGTGAGTCCGGAAGTACAGCAATGTGTGATTGAATGGAAGGAGGTGTCATCGAGACTGATGTGGGTGAAAGCGAAATTTGAATGTGGGTTGTGGGTGTTTGTGAGTGCATATGGGCATGGTAGTGAAAGGGATGAAGAAGAGTGGGAGACTTTCTGCAATGATGTTGATGAGTGTCTGCGGAGTTTTGGAGCACATGTGAATGTGGTAATGATGGGCGATCTGAATGCTAGAGTGCGAAATGTAGCAGCTGAAGATGTAGTTGGTATGCATGGTGTGCCTGGAAGAAATGAAAATGGGGAACGAATGATAGGGATGTCTGTTGAGCGAGAGATGGTGATTGGAAATACCCTGTTTGAGAAGAAAGATATTTATAAGTGTACATGGGAGAGAGAGGAATGTGGAAGGGTTGTTGATAGAGCATTGATGGACTATGTGGTTGTGTCCAGGAATGTAATAGGAAGATTGTTGGTTGTGAGAGTTCTGAGAGGGGAGGGTGGAGGTATGTCTGACCACTACCTGGTGGAGGGAATATTAAGAGTAGGTAAGAGATGGGTGAGAGCTAGGAGGGTTAGGTGTGGCAGGGAGATTTTGAAAGTGAGTGAGTTGGATAAAAGAGAGAAAATGATAGAGTATCAGGAGAAATTGAAAGATGATTGGAACGCAGTGAAAGACCAGGAAAACGGCAGTGTGGAGGAGGAATGGCAGTTGTTTAAGAGTGCCGTGGTGGGACATGCGGAAGAGGTGTGTGGTGTGAGACGTGTGGGTGGTGGTGTAAGAAAACGAAGTGAATGGTGGTGTGAGGAAGTAAGTATGGCTGTGGCTGAGAAGAAACGTGCATATGAAGTGTGGCTACAGAGGAAGTATGGGGTGTCATATAATAGGTATAAGGAAAACGGGAATAGGGCAAGAAGGGCTGTCCGTGATGCTAAAGTGGCAGCAGATGAGAGGTGGGGTAGGCGGTTGACTGATAATTTTCAGCGGAATAAGAAAATGTCTTGGGAGGAGGTGAAAAGGGTGCGAAAGGGAGAGTCTAGGAAGTAAGAGTGAGTAAAAGCAGAATATGGAAGGATGTTAACTGAGATGGATACAGTAAGGAAGAGATGAGCAGAGTATTTTGAAAGATTGTTAAATGTAGAGGAGGAAAGGGTGGATGAGATTGTGACAGATGGAAGGGTGCAAGGAATAAATGTGTTGGGAGAGTTGAATGATTCTTTGATCACGAAGGGGGAAGTGCAGGAGGCAGTAAAGGAGATAAAAAAGGGGAAAGCTGCAGGTATGGATGGGTGTGCTGAGGAATGCCTGAAGGGTGGTAGAGCAACTATAGTTGACTGGTTAGTAAGATTGTTGAATGCGTGCTTTGTGAAAGGTATGGTGCCAATTGACCAGGCAAGTGCATGTGTGGTCCCGTTATATAAAGGCAAAGGTGATAAGTATGAATGTACTAGCTTTATGGGTATAAGTCTGTTGACTGTTGTAGGTAAGGTGTATGGCACAGTGTTAATTAAGAGAGTTAGAGAGGGTACTGAGGGAGTGATTGATGATGAGCAGTGTGGCTTTAGGAGAGGGATGGGATGCGTGGATCAGGTGTTTGCTGTGAGACAAGTGTGAGAAAAGTATTTAGCGAAAGGCAAGGATGTGTTTTGGGCATTCATGGATTTAGAGAAAGCATATGATAGAACAGATAGGGAGGCTTTGTGGACTGTGTTAAGATTGTATGGACTTGATGGTAAAAGGGGTGAAAAGTTTTTAAGTAAATAGTAGGGCGTGTGTACGAGTGGGAAATACTGTGAGTGATTGGTTTCCAGGGAGAGTGGGGCTGCAGCAGGGATGTGTGATGCCGCCTTGCTTGTTTAATATTTATATGGATGATGTTGTAAAGGAGATGAATGCAAGAGTTTTAGGTGGAGATCTGAGTCTGGTAGATTTTGATGGTAGGGAGTGGAATCTGAAGCAGTTGCTGTTTGCAGATGATACTGCACTGATGGCTGATTCAGAGGAGAGATTGACACAGTTGGTAGAAGAGTTTGGAAGGGTGTGTGAAAGGAGGAAATTGAAAGTAAATGAGAATAAGAGTAAAGTGATGAAGTGTACGAGGTCGGTAGATGGTAGGAGGATGAATATAGTTTTGAATGGTGACTTGCTTTAGGAGGTAGAGTGTTTTAAGTATTTAGGGTCACATGTTGCTGTGGATGATAGAATAGATGCAGAAGTGAAGTTTAGAATGAATGAAGTAGAAAAGGTGCTGGGAGGAATGAAAAATGTGTTTAGATGTCGTTTGCTTAGAATGGGTGTAAAGAGAAGGCTGTATGAGGGTGTTGTGGTACTGACTGCGTTACATGGGGCTGAATCATGAAATATGGGTGTAGCAGTGAGGAAGTTTGAATGTAATGGATTTGAGGTGTCTGAGGGGTATGTGTGGAGTGATGCATATGAATTGAATGAGAAATGATGAAGTGCGAAGGAGAACTGGAGTTGTTCGGGAGATGGCTGCTCGAGTTGAGCAGAGGGTGTTGCGATGGTTTGGGCATGTGGAGAGAATGGATTATGAGCAATTGCTAAGAAAGATAACTAGATCTGATGTGAGAGGTGTAAGGCTGAGAGGGAGACCACGAATAGGATGGATGGACAGTGTGAAGAGAGCATTGGATGCGACAGGGATGTCTGTTGAGCAAGGAAGAGTGGCTGTGCATGACAGAAATAAATGGAGAGAAATTGTGAATGAATAAATGATGATGCAGCCCTGAGGGGATATTCTCCCACATTTGGTCTGATCAGTAAACCAGATCAGGTGCCGGTAAGGGGATGGGTCTATTATGATGTGGCAGGGGTAAACCAGCTCTGCTGTCGGGCCCTGCTGCAGATGTCACTGATTGCACTGTGCAGTTGACCCTCGTGCAGTGTGGTGCAGTGAGGATCTGTCCCTTCTCCCCTTTGGGGCTAAGATGCAAATGAATGTGTTTGAATGGATGAGTAAATAGGGAGTGTGTAGTCCTGTCTCGGCTACCTCCCTTTCCTTGGGGGAAGCAGCCTAGGTATATAGACAGATAGATAGTAATCATGTATAAAGTTTCTTGACTGTCCGAATTGTGTAATCATAATAATGGCTGCCTAAAGGAAAAAGCACAAGTCAGAAAATCATCAAATCTGCTCATAGCTTCATTATTATCATGGATAGACCGCTGAAATTTTTTAGTTTGACTGTTTCTGTGTTATACAGAAGGGGAGGGTGAAAGCCATTATGCTCTTTTTTAGGTTTGCAGGGAGGTGGTATGTGCCTGGTCAGGTGAAGGGTTCCAACAAAGTAGCGTTGCCTATGTTTCTTATTGAGGAATATCATTCATTACTTGGGCAATATCATT
The DNA here is from genome assembly GCF_032717465.1 of Coenobita brevimanus. Classification (NCBI taxonomy): domain Eukaryota; kingdom Metazoa; phylum Arthropoda; class Malacostraca; order Decapoda; family Coenobitidae; genus Coenobita; species Coenobita brevimanus. The sequence continues at coordinate 20,029,368 of NC_137002.1, forward strand.
CCATGTTGCCTGTCTTATTTGCTTGTGATACCATATATTTTATGATATTTATTTTTATGTTTTATAGTTACATTTTTTTCTGTGTTTGTATATATACGTTTTGAATACATACCTTCTGTAAGCTTACTAGCACTTTGCAGGTGTTGTGCAACTAAGGCTGAATAGAAGACAGAAGTGTATTTGAGTAGCGTTTTCCTTGAACACCACCGTCTTTAAGGACGCTTTGGAACTCGGAAAAAAAAATCCAAGATTTCTTTGGGTACTCTCACAATCAAAAACTCATGCATACATACTGTATACCCAGCTACACAGGCACCAAGGTTCAGTGCTACTTTGGTCCCACTTTCTTTTTTCCTCCAGAAATTGAGCCTGATATCTTCAGATCTTTTAAAGTTTAGTCTGAACATCAAAATTTCTGGCTAGGTATCATTTGGGAGAACTGTTGATGGTGATGTACATGCATCAGCAAACGTTCACCACAAACCTCCACCAGCATTGCATCCTGCCTGTCATTTTTCTGAATTCTTCTTGAACGAAATCCTTCCTGCATATGTTTTTTTGTTGTGTGTGTCATACTGCTATCATATAAAAATTCTTCATGTAATAACTTCGTGAGGAGTAGACTGTAGCACCAGTCAAGCAGGGCAGTACTCCCAAGGTGGATGGAAAGCTGATGACAGGGAGAGCTGGAGCTCCCGTTTCATCAGCCCTCGGGACTAGGTCCCGACCGCCCCCCTTTGCTGAACTTTTTCAGTGTCTCAGTAACAGAGAGAGTAGGACAGCGTGCTCTCCAGTACAAGTTTCTCTAACTATCAACACCAAACTATGCACAGTACAAACTACACTTCCTTTCCAAAAATAAAACAAAAATCATAGCAGCGCCTCGGAGTCTCCGGGGGGGGGGGACCATGAATGGCCCCACCTTCTGCCCCTCTCCTGGTGACGACTCGAGCTGCCTGGAACCATTGTCTGATTCTCTTTTTCTTCATTTCTGCAATATGCGCGGCCTTTCCTCTATCTTTCACTCTGTTGAGAACCACCTCTCCCTCTCTAAACCTCACCTTCGCTTTCTAACTGAGACTCAGCTGTCTGAGGCAACTGACAGCAGACCCATTTATGTATCCTCTTACTTTCTCTATACTCATTTCAAAGCCAAAAGTGGCTGTTGTGTATATACACACAACTACTTATCATGCCCTCGTGTTCCAGAACTGTATTCTTCTGAATTCTCTACATTCTGGCTTCGGTTTTCCTGTCATTTTCTGGCTAAATACATCTGCGTTGTTTACTTATCTCCTAATTTTACTATCAAAAATTCTTTGACTATCTTACTTCTACACTCGAGCACATTGTGTCCATTTCTCTTTTCTCTGAAATCTCCATTCTAGGAGATTTCAATGTTCACCACCACCTTTGGCTCTCCTCTCCTTTCACTGATCCACCTGGTGAACAAGCCTACACCTTTTCTATCCTTAATGACCTAGAGTAGCTTGTACAGCACCCTACTCATATCCCTGACCACCTTGGAGAGAGCTCCAACATACTTGACCTCTTCCTTACAACTAATCCTTCTGCTTACACTGTTAATCTTTTCTTTCCTTTGGGCTCCTCTGATCACAACCTTATCACCTTAACCGCTTAACCGCGGGACGTCACTTTCGTGATGCTTGGGGACAATGGATCATACCGCGGGGGCGTCACTTTCGCGATTCTGTGTTATTTTGAATTCTCCCGGGTAAACCCTGCACTCCAGTGTTAGAGGCATTCATCAAAGCCATGAACATGAAAGAAAATGTAGCAGTTTCATCAGTGACAATAATAAAACTTTGCAACAGTAATTCGCCACTTTAATATACACTTAACCATCATATCCCTGTCAGTTTCATCATTAGTGTATTATACAGTATAGGTATGTGCTAATGATCATGGGTTGTATAATATGTTGGCAGTTAGGATTTTCATAATTAATCATTGAAGGGATTGCATAGGGTCAGAGAAACTGTATAGCATAGGAACTATTAGTATCATCAATATTTAGTGTAAGAACCTCCGGCACCAATTACATTATTGAGTCTCTCCAGCATTGACATGACAGTTGCTCATGTTATTTCACACCCAGCTTGATTCCGTAGCTGCTCCCAGGCATGGTGAGCTCTCTCCACCAGTGCATTGCGGGTGCGAGGCATGGGGCTATGGTCGTCAAGTTGCTGTGTCATCAAACCCCATATATTTTCTATTCGTTTTAGATCAGGTGACTTGGGTGGATGAGGTATCACTGTGATGTCCGGGTGATCGTCAGAGCAGCTTCTCACCACATGCGAAGTATGCACTGGACTGTTGTCGTACACTAAGTAGAATGGAGTCTGCTCTTCCTCAGGAGACACTAACCTCCTCACAGACTCCAGCAGAACATCGTCTAATATTTCCATGTATTTTTCACTAGTAACTTTTCCTGGTCTGATGTCCACAAGCTCTCCAACCCCTCCAGCATGTATCCAACCAAACATTCCAGCTGATACCCTCCAACTCCTTTGGGTGCCCACAACATGTTGGTGTTTGTATGTGAAATATAATTATTTGGTGCTTTATTAAACCTCAAAGGTTGGGAGATATCAGCCACATCAATATAAATGGCTGGGAATTTATATCCATGTTAGGACAATGTGACAAGGGGTTAGTCTGCCATATCTGAGGTTAACACTGTATGAGAGAGAGAGAGAGAGAGAGAGAGAGAGAGAGCGGGTGGTGGGGAGCGGGAGACTACATGGTGCCGTCCCTGCGCCACACTTGTTTCATCATCTGGTCGCTAGTACAGAAAGTCTTCTCATCACAGAAGACGACAGATTCCCAGAAATTGGGTGGTTTACTGGAATACTCTAGTGCATATTCCATTCTCCTTTCCATATTTTCGTCAATTAACTCAGGCTTCTTCGCAGTTTTGCGGTTGTGTATACGGCTAGAATGGTAACGGTTTCTGATGGTCTGCGATGTGCACAATAAAAGAAACTGATGTTGCATACTGGTTGAAGTGGTAAAGGGATTTGCTTCCACAGTGGCTACAATGGCAGCATCCTGCTGTGGTGTCGTGCACTATGGGCGACCTGTCCATGGGAGATCTAGGGTGCTGCCAGCCGCTTCGTAACCACGAATCCATCTTGCCACCATAGACTTATGCACGCCAGTCCACCTTGCTACCTCTCCATTGCTGAGGCTGTTGTTTTGCAGTGCTGTGATGGCACCTCTCTTTTCCTTTGATGTTTCCTGTGTGTTTCGTCCTTCCATCGCTGCTGGGTGTTTGTACCAGATTAACATCAGTGCAGCATTAGTTTGCCACATAACATCCGGTTCTGTTTCAAATCAGTCATATTCGAAACCACCTACCTCTTGGGTTGAAGCATTTTATCATGCTTCAGGTATTCACTAATCATGTTACCTAGAATGGCATGAGTATAATACTTTTCCCAGCTTTCACTAATTACACTATCACGCACCTTACACATAACTGTTACTTTAGTACAAGTGCTGGTTTAGGTTCTTCATCCCTAGTTGCTTTCGAAGATCGATGCTAATCACCCTTTTGACGCTGTGGGCGTGCCTGTACTCAGTGCTACCAATACCCTTGAGTTTTATCTTTGTCTAGGTTATTCACTCATTTTCCACTCTTGTCGGACCCTCGGATCTTGATATTTTTGGGGGGGACTGTACATCACAGTGACCCAGGTACTAATATAATATAACACTGTCTTACCCCTAGGCACAAGAATTATACTATAGTCATTTTAAGGAGCATTCACCCTTACACTGAGCAGGGAAAGGGACTCTGGTTCCAATTTGGGGACCGGGTGAGTCCCAGGTGTCAGCAAGGTGTTGGTGGGTCCTTGTCAGGTGTCCCTTCACTCGAGGCCCACAGGACGACCCTCAGTGGTGATGTCATCGATCAGGGACAATGGTCGGGCATGGAGAGGGGTCCTTTACTCATGGGGCCTGTCAGAGTGGTCTGGTCCTCCAGGCTGGAACCAAACGGGCTGAGCAGGCTCTCTTGCCTGTGCCTACTCTGGGGAGAGTGTTGACTGTAGTTGGAGACGGCGCACCCTGGAGGGAGAGGGGGCACCACGGGGAGTCCAGCGTCTGCGGTCCCCCTTCTGCCAGACCGCTGTCAGGGTAGGACAGCGGCGCCGCCTTGGGCAGGAGTCCGTCAGGGGGTCATTGTCCTCAGGCTCCCACTGAATGGCACATACTCCCAGGGGCAGCATGGGGCCATGCCACACTGTCTCCAGGCCGAGGGGATCCTTCTTAAGGCTGCCTAGGGGGTGGAGAGCAGGGGAAGGGTGGCTAGAGGCCTTTCCTCTCCTGCAAGCATGGCTGGAGGCCATCACCGGTGCCCTGCAGGGGAAGTGACGTGTAGGCAAGGTGCGGGCAGAAGCCTTCGCCTGTCTGCTGGTGCGGGGGGAGGCCGTCATCGGTGTCTTACTCCAGTGGGCAGCTACAGGAGGAGAGGAGACGTACCCGGTTCTCCCTAGACGTGGCTAGAGGCCATTGCTGGTTCCTGTAGGAGGGGAGGGGGATGGAGCAGAACCCGGGCAGCAGGAGGCCATCTCTTTTTATGTTAGCGGCTGAGGCTGTCTCTTTTTGTGAGTGGCTGAGGCTCTCTTTCTGTGTGAGCGGCTGAGGCCATCTCTTTTTGTGTGAAAGGCTGAGGCCGTCTCTACTTCTGAGCGGCAGAGGGCGTCTCTTTTTGTGTGAGCGGGGGAGGCCATCTCCCTCTTTTGAGCAGCTGAGGCTGTCTCTTTTTGACGTGCGGTTGAGGCCAACACAGGGGTGCAACTCGGAACTGAAGGTTTAGTCCCAACCCGAACCTGTTGTGGGCTAGTCCAGTTGGGAGGTAGTTCTCCTGGACTGAAATCTTCCTGCTGGGTCTCTTGCAGGCAATACGGGTGCGGGGCCGTAGGGGACGCATGCCCCTCTAGCCAGGACGACCCGCGCTCCTTACCAGCCTCTCCATAGTCTCCTCCTGGGGTGGGAATCGCGACGTCTGGGTGGTGGCTTGCCATAGCAGGTATTTCAACAATAATAATAATAATAATAATACAGTAATGTGGTAGTAATAGTAGTAGCAGTAGTATTGTTGATGTTGTTATTGTTGTTGTCGTTCATATTATTATTAATAATAATATTACCGTTATTATTATTATTATTATTATTATTATTATTATTACAATTGTTATTATTATTGTTGTTAGTGTTGTTGTTGTCGTCGTTGTGTTTTTATTATTATTATTATGTTTTGGAAGGAGGTGAAAAGGGTGCGAAAGGGAGAGTCTGGGAAGGAAGAACGAGTAAAAGCAGAGGATGGAAGGATGTTAATTGAGATGGATGCAGTAAGGAAGAGATGAGCAGAGTATTTTGAAAGATTGTTAAATGTAGAGGAGGAAAACGTGGCTGAGATTGTGGCAGATAGAAGGGTGCAAGGAATAAATGTGTTGGGAGAGTTGAATGATTCTTTGATCACGAAGGAGGAAGTGGAGAAGGCAGTAAAGGAGATGAAAACAGGGAAAGCTGCAGGTATGGATGGGTGTGCTGTGGAATGCCTGAAGGGTGGTGGAGTGACTATTGTTGACTAGTTAGTAAGATTATTGAATGTGTGCTTTGAGAAAGGTATGGTGCCAATTGACTGGGCAAGGGCTTGTGTGGTCCCGTTGTATAAAGGCAAGGGTGATAAGTATGAATGTACTAGCTTTAGGGGTATAAGTCTGTTGAGTGTTGTAGGTAAAGTGTATGGTAGAGTGTTAATTATGAGAGTTAGAGAGGGTACAGAGGGAGTGATTAGTGATGAGCAGTGTGGCTTTAGGAGAGGGAGGGGATGCGTTGATCAGGTGTTTGCTGTGAGACAAGTGTGTGAAAAGTATTTAGCGAAAGGCAAGGATGTGTTTTGGGCATTTATGGATTTAGAGAAAGCGTATGATAGAATTGATAGGGAGGCTTTGTGGACTGTTTTAAGATTGTATGGACTTGATGGTAGGTTACTAAAAGGGGTGAAAAGTTTTTATGTAAATAGTAGAGCGTGTGTAAGAGTGGGAAATGCTGTGAGTGATTGGTTTCCCGTGAGAGTGGGGCTGCGACAGGGATGTGTGATGTCGCCTTGGTTGTTTAATATTTACATGGATGGTGTTGTAAGGGAGGTGAATGCAAGAGTTTTAGGTGGTCTGAGTCTGGTAAATGTTGATGGAGGAGAGTGGAATCTGAAGCAACTGCTGTTTGCAGATGATACTGCATTGGTGACTGATTCAGAGGAGAGAAATTGAGACAGTTGGTAGAGGAGTTTGGAAGGGTGTGTGAAAGGAGGAAATTGAAAGTAAATGAGAATAAGAGTAAAGTGATGAAGTGTACGAGGTTGATAGATGGTAGGGGGATGAATATAGTTTTGAATGGTGAGTTGCTTGAGGAGGTAGATTGTTTTAAATATCTAGGGTCACATGTTGCTGTGGATGGAAGAATAGATGCAGAAGTGAAGTTTAGAATTAATGAAGTAGGAAAGGTGCTGGGAGGAATGAAAAAAGTGTTTAAATGTCGTTCGCTTAGAATGGATGTAAAGAGAAGGCTGTATGAGGGTGTTGTGGTACCGACTGCGTTATATGGGGCTGAAACATGGAATATGGGTGCAGCAGAGAGGAAAAGTTTGAATGTAATGGAGATGAGATGTCTGAGGAGTATGTGGAGTGACGCGTATGGATCGAGTGCGAAATGATGAAGTGCGAAGGAGAACTGGAGTTGTTCGGGAGATGGCTGGTAGAGTTGAGCAGAGGGTGTTGCAATGGTTTGGGCATATGGAGAGAATGGATAATGAGCGATTGGTGAAAAAGATAACTAGATCTGATGTGAGAGATGTAAGACTGAGAGGAAGACCACGAATAGGATGGATGGACAGTGTGAAGAGAGCGCTGGATGCGAGAGGGATGTCTGTTGAGCAAGGAAGAGTGGCTGTGCGTGACAGAAATAAATGGAGAGAAATTGTGAATGAATAAGTGATGACGCAGCCCTGAGGGGATATTCTCCCGCATTTGGTCTGATCAGCTAGTCAGGTCAGGTGCGGGTAAGGGGATGGGTCTGTTATGATGTGGCAGGGGTAAACCAGTTCTGCTGTCGGGCCCTGCTGTGGATGTCACTGCTTGCATTGCGCAGTTGACCCTTGTGCGGTGTGATGCGGTGAGGATCTGTCCGTTCTCCCCTTTGGGGCTAAGATGCGAATGAATGTGTTTGAATGGATGAGTAAATGGAGAGTGAGTCGTCCTGTCTCGGCTACCTCCCTTTCCTTGGGGGAAGCAGCCTAGGTATATAGATATAGATAGATAGATTATTATTATGATTGTTGTTGTTGTTGTTATTATTATTGTTATTTTTATTATTCTCGGACAAGGAGAGTATGTTCTCACCCCTGTTTGTTTGTTTGTCTGTTGGCAGGATTACACAAAAACCAAAAGAGATTTGGATCAAATTTGGTGGGTAAGTAGTTCATGTCCCAGAGAACAATTGCTTAACCTTTGGGAACGATCCGGATCGTATTATTCTAGATCCGGAAATCATTTTTTTGTGAAATCCTAATCACTGATGAGAAAACCAAACACATTATGAAGAGTGATTTGGAAATTACGTTGTCCTTGTCGGAGATGCGCTCCACTGAGTGCCCCTCTAGTTTATAAGTGTATTTTGCCTTTGTACTGTCCTCTTTCCTCCATGTCTCCTACCTTATGCCGTCAGTCTTTCTCCTTGTATTCGTCCCTGCCTTCATCCCTTGTATTGATGTTTTAACTGTACCTCTACTCTTGTATCGTCAAATTTATACAGTAGATAATATTTACATATTATCCCTTACGAACCACAGGAACCCAATGCTGAACTATAATTATCGAGAAAATATTAACTCGCTGCCGTGCCTGGCTTGCACTACATGATATTACAACGTTCAGTCTCCTCTTCCGGAACTGGTCCTGTGTGCAGTACCTGAACGTTATTTTGGCTGGCGCTATGACACAGAGAGAGAGAGAGAGAGAGAGAGAGTGTAGAAAAAAAAAAGTGAAATACTTGTTATGAACAATGAAAATAGTCCTTCATCCATATATATACAGCATTACTATATTCTGCCAAAAAGCTGGCGTCCCGGTGGTGAAGAGAGACGCTACGCACCGTATTAAAAGAATTACATTACGCATTGAAAGAATTACATTACCTATTAAAGGAATTACATTTCTTATTCTGGGTAAGGCTTCTTCCTCATCTGTAAACTAGTACTTCGGAAAAATAGGTTTTTCTTTTTTTTTTCTTTTTTTTTGCTAATTAACAAATGATGCCGGTATTCACTTAACAACAGTTCAATAGCTCTATTGCTGTTCGCTTTTCACTGTATTCCTTTGCACTATGTTCTTTATATATTAATTTCCTTCATTAGTGTCTTGCTAAAGCGATCGCCACATTACCTCTCTCTCTCTCTCTCTCTCTCTCTCTCTCTCTCTCTCTCACACACACACACACACACACACACACACACACACACACACACACACACACACACACACACACACACACACAACAGCAAAAAAAAAATAGTGAAATCCCTATTTGACATATTGTAAGATGTTTAAAAATTCATTTTACGTACTTGCCAATTTTTATATTTCTCTACATTTGGAAAAAGACGCAGTACCCACTGTTATGTGGTCGTCTGGTATGAGCGGCTGAGGAGTTAGCGATACCAGCATGGTCAGTATGACTACCTAATTTCCAGAATCAGGAAAACATGATGGTTGAAACTGCATTATTTCAGACAGCTTACTGGAACTGGATTTGGTGGTATACAGACGGTAGTAATTATGAAACATACGTTAGAGAAGTTGACGATGGTGCAGTGAGTTAATGATAGTGTGCTAGGTGATCAATGTGTTATAGCTTTTTGTAATGTTAAGGAGAATACAATCATTCATAAACTACTGCAGTGTTAGACAGTCAGTATTATTCATCATACAATACAAACGTTCAGAATACATGATGTCAGCTAAACTCAGTGGAAGGTCTACCAGTAGGTAGTCTTTTGTATTGATAATGGCTGAGGATTCTAGACTCGGCAGAGTTAACCGCACCACATTTCTCAATACATCTCCATCCCTTCCTATGGCACCCACTCAAGTCAATGTTTATACGAGACATTTCGAAGTCAATGGATCTGGATCATGGTTGTGGGTTTCACTTTCATCCGGAAAGGACGACGTTAATTGGCTCCATGATTCCTCTCAGCTGTACAGCAAGGTAAAGAGAATATGAGAGGTATGTTCACCGTCCCCGGCTCGTGCAGAGGGTGTGACGTCAAGGATGATAAGAAAGAGAGAGAATGTAAGCATGAGAGAAAACGAATGTAATGGTACACAAATGTAAACTGATGATTTCCGAATCAATTGGTAGGTGTTTAGTGTTGCTATACTCTCAACCAGTGATCTCTGTCAATATTTTCAGTTGTTTTTCTCATGATCAGCTAGCTTACAGGCACCTGTGACGTCGGAGGTGTGTCTGTATGACCCTGTATACGACATTCCTATATTCTCTTAAAACAGATAGTTCTTCTTGAAGACATATTTATAATATCTCAAAAATATAGCATTAACCTTTTCATTGCTCTGCATGCAGTTTAGGATGCAAATAAAAGTAATCCATATAGGCCAGGGAGCTCATATCACAGGGCAGGTAAGTGAGTGACTGGCCTGACTACCAAGCGGAGACCCTCAATCTGGATTATCTGTGACGTCATGTGCAGACCGAGACACGTTTTGCTCCCCGCCCCCCCAGAGTGAAACTACCTCACAGAATATTCTCTTTACCTTGGCCCCGCTGTGGGGGGTCACCTTGACATGGTGGCGGGGCTTGAAGCATGGCTGGCAGTGCCACCTACTTTGGAGGCATGCCTACCTTTGTAGGGTTCGGCATTTGTCAGTGTCGTGGACCAAGCACCCCCTACATCACTGGTGGAGGGGGCCTGCTGGTGATGCTAGTCCCTGCTCACTTGCCATCTAGGGCGGGACTGTTGCCTCCCCACGTGTTTGCCTTGCGTGGCGTCCCATAATGCTGGGAGACGGGAGTCTTGGAGGTTGAGCGATGCTGCACGGTGCACCCTGCAGCTAGCAATACACCTCTTTGGTCCTTTATTCTGGCTAGACGGGCGGCCTGGTTGGGCCCGACCAGGTCAATGGGCTGGTCATGCGTTGGCTAGGGTCAAGTGGGCACTGGGGGGCCTGGTGGCTCCTATCGTCCTGGAGTCACCCTTATCCAGGACCCCCGGTGGTTACCTGCGTATACTCTCCCACTACCTCTGGGGTTGCCAGTGGTGTTGTCCCTGGCATACGACCTTCCCTTGTTGGGCTCCATGGTGGGTGGAGGAGTGGGGGAATGAAGTTTTTTGTAAAATCACATGGCACAATTAAATAAAACTGTTGACGACGATGGAGCTGTCCCCGGCCATTTCTCAGACTCTGCGCCCCTTATTGCCACTCTGGAGCCTTTTCAGGCCCCTGGGGACTTCCGTCCTTTGCCCCAGCATTCAACTGGGACTGGGAGGAGGTCTCATAGGGTTGCTTTGACTCCAAGGTTTGGCCCAGAGGAAGCAGTAAAAGAAAATTTCAAGAAGTATCTAGTGCTGAAATCCTCTGCAGGTGGCTCAGTGCTGGATATGGACATTTTTAATCTGTACCGTGCCATTGTGTCTGCCTGTGGCCATGAACCAGTGATATCCACCCAAGGGGATGGTAGCCTCCTAAATGAGGTTTCCTCCCCAGAAGAGAGCCCACGTCTCCAGACTCTTACCTCCGTTTCCGGTCATAGTGTATCCTGTACACCTCATGGCACTTTTAACCAGTGTAAGGGGGTCATTTACTCCCGGGACCTCCTCCAATACCCTGAATCACAGTTGCTAGAAGAACTACGATCTTATGGTGTTGTAAAGGTTGACCGGGTACAGAAGAAGATCGATGGTGTTCTGACCCCAACCCCGACGCTGTTTCTGACTTTTGAATGCATAACTTTGCCTGCTTCCGTGAAACTTGCTTGGCTCCCTCTGCCTGTGAAGCCTTATGTTCCGAACCCAAGGCAGTGTTTCCACTGTCAGGGGTATGGACATGTAAGCAAATTTTGTCGGCGTGCACTGGCTGGTCTTCCTGGTGTCTGTGTCTCCTGTGGTGAATCGAGTCATATCGGTGATTGTCCAGGACCCCTTAACCCCTACACCGCGGGCTTGTTTACCAATGACTTGCGTGTGCCACGGGGTTATTTGGGCTCCGACAGACTCTCAAAAAATATTTGCCAAAAATCAGTTATTAGTCCTAGAATAATGAAATTACATATGCTTATGGCACATACCTTCAGCTTTCTCCTGGAATGATTGTTGAGCCTTCGTCAGTTACCGTAGGACTTGTGGAGACCTCTGAAGTAGGGTAACGAAGTCTCCACTTTACACTTCCCGACAACCCGTAATATGATTACCACAGCCAGATACAAACACTATAAACACTATTCTACAATTTTCAAGTAGTTTGGGATCCATACTAAAAAAAAACACTGTGAAAGCAATGGAAATTACGAGCGCGTCTGATCATCGCACTGGCACTAGTTCGCTCTTAGTAGTCTGTCATTTATTATTCATAAAACCCCTCACACTTTATATTTCTATTACTATATAACACTTATATATATCTACAGTCTTTATTCATAAGTTTCCTTCAGTAGTATTAGTTTATTGTCACTGTAGGGATTCAATTTCTTTCAGTAAAATACGTAGCATTCACTTTCTCGTCCTGTATACTGGCATTGAGAGTGAATGTCACTTTCATCTTCACTCTCATAACTCATAGCATTCAGACATGCTAGAGTGAAACTTTCACTTTCATTACTCCTAGGGTATATACTCGTATTCTTATAATACTACTCATTTACATTTCTATTTACGTTCTCTATTTTATTTACGTTATTTACATTTCTATTTTATTTACACTGTGTTGTGCACTGTCACTTGAAATAACTTATAAAACTGTTTTCCATTGTTCACGTATATTTACATTCATTACTTTCACTTGCTGTTTACACATTATTTACACATTATTTACAATTCCACTTGCACTGTTTTACTCAATAGAAAGATCGTAGTCACTCTTTTATCAATTGTCAGCCCTTTACCTCTTTCCACACGAGGTTTAGTAGGGGGTAAAGGTCACAGGGCCATTTGCATGGGGGTGAAAAAAGGCCTTGAAGTCAGCAAGAAGAAACATACGTACTCTCACTTCGGAAGTTGAGAGTAACCTGATAACGGAGGGCTAGCGTGGAGGCCTGCTAAGGGGTTATTCAGGGTTACCAATATTACTTCTTGAAACAGCTAAGTCTAGCACTGATATGATTGGCAGGAAATCTAGACAATACATTATAAATTTGGTAGTTCCAGGTGAATGTAAATATCACTTAGGCTTCTCCCTTCCCTCCTTACATGTATATTTATTTCGAAAATAGATTATAGGCCTACTTAGGAGATATATTTTCAGAGCTACCAATGTTAGATCTTGAAACATCTTTGTTTAGCACTGATATGATTGGCAGGAAATCTAGACAATACATTATAAATTAGGTAGTTCCAGGTGAATGTAAATATCACTTAGGCTTCTCCCTTCCCTCCTTACATGTATATTTATTACGAAAATAGATTATAGGGCATATTTCAAGGGGAAAAAAACAGCGAAAATTAGCGAACGAGTGCACGTGAGGTGTTGTCAGGTGATAATTAGCCAATTCCAGGTGTTTGGCACTCTCACTTACCTTATTTCTTTCTTGTATATATTATTTGGTATAAGAATAGGACATAGGGCTTATTTCAATGGATGAAATCAGTGAAAAATTCCAGGGAAGATTTACTTAGCGTAGCACGGCCGGGCAGGCGAGAGGATAGGGTAATGGAGGGGGGGTAGAGAGGGGAGTCAAGAACGGGGAGAAATGGCTAAATTGTCAACAATGGATGGGAGTACAGATGAGATTAGGAGTGCTGCCTAGTGTTGGACATTGGCAGTACTGATAGATGATACAAGCCCCCACTTGGAAGCCCGGGTGAATTCAAAATAACACAGAATCACAAAAGCGACGCCCCGCGGTATGATCCCTTGCTCCCAAGCGTCACGAAAGTGACGCCCCGCGGTTAAGGGGTTAAATGCTATCACTGTGGGGGTTCTCATGCTGTATCTTCAAAAAACTGTCCTCACCACTGCCTTGAAAAGGAGGTTCTGAGCATTCGCACACGTGAGAAGGTTTCTTTTCCAGAAGCAAATAGGAGGGCCCAGACTCTCTTCTTTCAGCCTGGAGTTACTTATGCTTCTGCCCTTTCAGGGGCACCTGTACGTCGTACTGTGAACCAGAAGTTGCCACGACCCTTTACAATGACCACTTTCCCAACTACTGATTCGACGGATATTACCCCTGAAATTACTAGTATATGTGAGAATGTTTCACGCCCACCCACTGCTCCAACTGTTCCTACCTCCACTTCAGAAGCTGACGGTTTGCGCACTTCTGTGGTGGTGGCGGATGTACACGTTGATGTAACTCATCCTGTCTTGTCCAGTATGCACAAGGCTCCTTCTGTACCCAGTAAACGTCACTGTAACTTGTCAGAGTCCTCAGAGCCTGACAACCGGCCACCCAAGGTCTCTGTTGTCGAACCTTGTATTGCCCTCTCTCTTGTTCCCTCTGCCTCAGAGGCTGAGGGGTCTAGCCAGGTGGAAGATGCAGCTGGTGGTTCACCTGTGGTCAAGTCCCCGCCTGGAGATGGTGTTGGAGAAACCGTTGGTGCTTTAGTTCTGAAAAGTACAAAGTCATCCTCACAGGGTTCGAATCCCGTTGACACTCTTTCCACTTCTGGGGCTTCTAACAGAGGCACTGGCCGTCCCATATCACCCAAGGCGGCCTCCAAGCCACTTTCCAAGCTGTATGTTACTCCACCTCAGAGGAAGAGTGTTGGAAAATTTTCCTCTTCCTCGTCCTCACGTTTGTCCACGGATGCTTGACATAGGGTGCAGGTTCCTGGTGCTGGGCAGTCTCTTCCCAAGGGCCCTCCTAAGCATCATTCCAAACCTGCTCGTATGTCAGGAGGTGTACAGTCCCGCACTTAATCATAATTTTCCCTTTCACTATGGGTTCTATCATCCAGTGGAATTGTCGAGGTTTACGTGCCAGCTATGAGGAACTGTGTCATCGAGTTTCTCAATTTACTCCTTTATGCATGTGTATCCAGGAGACCATGGTTGGTGAGGCTGTTCCTCCCTGTCCTTCTGGCTACAATGCATTTTATTCTGATACTGTGCCAAGCCAAGGTTGTCATGGAGGGACTGCTATCTTCCTCCGCCAGGATACTCCATATAGTCATCTGGATATTTCTGGTCCCCTGCAGGCAGTTGCTGTCCGGATGTTTTTACGTCGGCAGTATACAGTTTGCGGTCTTTATCTTCCTCCCAGCGCTACTGTTGAAAGGGCAGATCTGGAACGCCTTATTCATGGCCTTCCTTCTCCCTTTCTATTACTAGGAGATATGAATGGACACCATCCACTATGGGGTAACAGTGAGGCCAACCCTCAGGGTGTAATGCTGGCCTCTGTAGTGGAACATGAGGAGTTGGGCATTTTAAACTCCTATAAAATGACTTATCTCCATAGCCAGACAGGAACTTTTACTGCCATTGATTTGTCCTTATGTTCAGCTGATGCTGTTTTAGATTTTAACTGGGATGTGTTGCCAGACCTGTATGGCAGCGACCATTTTCCTTTACTCTTAACTGCTGGTGCAGGTGGACCTCAGCCACGTCTTCCTCGCTGGCTTCTGAATAAGGCTGACTGGCCACGTTTCAGGGAATTAAGTTCCATTTCCCTTTCTGTCAATGAATTTGGCTGTCTTACTGAGGCAGTGTCATATTTCAATAAAGTGTTGCACTCAGCAGCCCGATTATCTATTCCAAAAACGAAGGGTCAGTTTCCTAAACGTCCGGTTCCTTGGTGGAACTCTGAGTGCAGTTCCGCAGTGAGAGCCAAACGAGTCGCCTTCTCTCGACTTCGTCATCACCGTGGGGATCCTCAGTATATGATAGCGTATCGGAGGGCACGAGCTCATATGAGGCGGGTTTTAAAGGCGGCCAGGCATTCATCCTGGAAGAGATATGTTTCCTCCATCAATTCAAGGACTTCCATCACCCAGGTGTGGAACCGGGTAAGGAAAATTTCAGGGAAATTTACTGTTCCATCTCCTCCCGTTTTATCTGCAGCACGTGGAACTGTGGCTGATCCTTTTGCTGTTGCAGAGTTGCTTGCTGAACATTTTGCCAGTGTGTCACAGAGGAATGCAGATACGCCTTCGGCTTGCCACCGTCGGCGCCTAGAGTCTCATGGTCTTAGTTTTGCCTCTGCTGGGGGAGAGCCTTACAATGTTCCATTTTCAATTTCTGAACTCCAGACAGCTCTGTCGCAGTGCCATGATTCTTCTCCTGGTTATGATGATATTCCTTATGCCTTTCTACATCACCTGTCTGATGAGTCCCTTTTGTTTTTGCTTTCACCGTATAATAAGATATGGTGTTCTGGAGGGTTTCCGGCTTGTTGGAATGTTGCTGTGGTTATCCCCATCCCCAAACCAGGTAAGGACCACCTACAGGCAACGAATTATCGGCCTATTTCTCTAACGTCATGTATATGTAAAGTTCTGGAAAAGATGGTCAATGTTAGGCTTGTGTGGTTTTTGGAGAGAGGTGACTTATTATCCCCTGCCCAGTATGGTTTTCGAAAAATGCGATCTACCTCTGATGCACTACTGACCTTGGAATCTTCTGTTTGTGATGCTTTCTCCACTAACCAACACCAGGTCACAGTTTTCTTTGATCTGGAAAAGGCATATGACACAGTTTGGCGTCATGGCATTTTACTTTCCCTTCATGAGTTTGGTCTTCGTGGGCGCTTGCCTATTTTTATCCAACAGTTTTTATCTAACCGTTTTTTAAGGGTCAGAGTGGGAGGAGTGCTTTCTAATGCCCGTGAACCAGAAGATGGAGTACCACAAGGGAGTATCCTAAGTGTTACTCTGTTTGCTGTAGCCGTTAACAGTGTAATCAGTGTACTTCCTGACGGTGTACGAGGATCATTATATGTCGATGACCTCTCAATATCCTTCACCGCATCTAGAATGTCTCTGATAGAGAGGAAGTTGCAGCTTGCCCTTAATAGAATTTCTGACTGGGCATAGTCTCGCAGTTTCCGGTTTTCTTTAACAATGACAGTGGCTATGCATTTTTGTCGTCTTCGTGGGGTTCACCCAGACCCAGACTTGTATCTCTATGGTAGGAGAATATCCTGTGTGGAAGAGACGCGGTTTCTGGGCCTTTTATTTGATAGACGACTAACCTGGGTTTCTCATATTCGCTCTGTTAAGGTGGCTTGTCTTAAAGCTTTGAGTCTTTTGAAGGTTTTAGCTCATACATCTTGGGGTGCTAACCGTCAGACCCTGCTCCTCTTGCATAGGTCTCTTATTCTTCCTAAACTTGAATATGGATGTGAGGTTTACTCCTCTGCAACAGATGCCCGTCTCCAGTTGTTAAATTCTGTGCATCATGCTGGTGTACGTCTGGCAACTGGGGCATTCAGATCATCCCCGATTACAAGTTTGTTAGTAGATGCTGGTGTACTCCCCTTGGATTTGCGATGCCAGTTGCTAATGATGAGGTGTTGGTATCGTCTTCACCGCATTCCAGACTCAATTTCTTGTGCCATCGTCTCCCAGGATTCCCAATCTTCTGCTTATGACACCCGTCCTAATCTCCCGAAGCCATTTGGTTACAGGGTCCGGTCTGTTATGCTAGCCCTCTCTGTCCCGAGACTGGCAATTTGTCCACATCGGATCCCTAGGGTGGGTTCTTGGCTACTCCCTTGTGTGACGTTTTGTAGGTCTGTTGTTGAAAAAAAGGACTCGCTTCCCTCTCAGGTGTCCCTCTCTCTCTTTTTAGAACATGCCTCTATTCATGAGGGTTCTGTCCCCGTCTATACTGACGGGTCTAAGACTGATACTGGAGTAGGATTTGGTGTTGTTTTCCCCTCCTTTAGTAGGGGCGGTAGCCTTCCTGGCATTACTTCAGTGTATACGGCAGAGCTGACTGCAATTTTATATGCTCTTAAAATCATTTTTACTCTCCCCGAATCCGTTTTTGTGATTTATAGTGACTCACGTAGTGCTCTGTCTGCACTGGAGTCTTTTAATGCATCCCATCCATTGATTTTATCAATTTTAGAGTGGCTTTTTCTTCTTGGCCGTCATGGCCTCCATGTGAACTTCTGTTGGGTTCCCGCACATGTAGGTGTGGTAGGCAATGAGAGGGCAGATACTTTAGCTAAAGCTGCGTCTTCTCAACAGCCCCCAACCGACTACCCCCTTCCTGCTTCAGATGTAACACCTTACCTGCGGTATGCAGTTGGTACATGTTGGCAGAGACACTGGGATGTTGTTTCTCATAATAAACTGAAAGAAATCTTTCAGAGAGTGGTTGTGCCAAGAGCTCTTCCCTCCATGTCTCGGCGATTGGAGGTGGCTCTTGCTAGGCTTCGCATTGGGCATTCTCGGCTTACACATGGGTTCCTCATGGGTGGTGAGACTCAACCGTACTGTGATGACTGCCTTGTTCCCCTTACTGTCCGTCACTTGCTGGTCGAGTGTCCGAGTCTGGGGGACCTGCGTCAGAGATTCCTCCATAGGCATAAGGGGGCAGATGGTGCCTACTGTTTGTCCTCAATGCTCGGTGAAGCCTCTAGCGATTTTAGTGATGTTTTTAGTTTTCTTCAGGAGGCGGGCCTCCTTCCACTTTTATAAGTAATTGATATTTTATAAATTATGCTTTTATTATTTTCAGTGTTTTATTTCTACTAACAAATTTTAACTTTATTTTGAATATGCATTTTTTTATTTAGCTGCACCTTTTACTTTGGTGTCCGGCGGCATATGACCCTGGCAGTTGCGCCACCAGTTTTTAATTATTTTCAATCAATCAATCAATCTTTACCTTGGTCCACAGTATACCACAGATCAAATTCACAATCTCTCGTTCACTGTGCCAATATCTTCACTACTTCTCTCCAGGTGTGTTATTCTCACTCAGTCCCTTGCACAGAATCTCAAAGGTCAAAGCAATGGCTGTAATTGAAGTTCTCTCTCTCTCTCTCTCTCTCTCTCTCTCTCTCTCTCTCTCTCTCTCAGTTATATTTGAAGTCGGGCAACAACTTTAGGTCTTCCCCGGTCATTGTCCACATCCCTTGACCACATGTCTATAGTTTCTCCAATACACAAATAATCACCAGGCGGCCCCGGTCACTCACAGTCAAGTTCACCAGGGCGTTGCAACACCAGAATGTTGAGAGTAATATTGAGGGTCATCCTGTCTGTGAGAGGCGTGAGAAAGAATGGAATGCTCTAACTGGCAGGGTCTCGACAATACCGCCTCAGTATGTATCTCAGCAACTTTTAGAAACGCATAAAAAAGAACGAAGAAACAGGGAAGAATATATATATATATATATATATATATATATATATATATATATATATATATATATATATATATATATATATATATATATAAAATCCTCTCATCCACCACTATCATTCCAATCCAGTGTCTAGCATTCACACGAGTCAGGGAAATTAAATAAGTAGTATACAGAAGTACTAGACAGATGCGGGACCATATGGTGCGAAGGTAAAGTGCCTTGCATGGAGAAATCATTAACGAGTTAAAGTGAACCACGATACAAGGATTCCCTAATAAAGAACCATGCGTTTAAAAATCCTTAGGGTAAGACTGACTGCCTGGGCCACTGCTGGAGATGTAAACAGGATGTAAAATAATCTCTGGTATCGTTGTAGAAATGGATCAGGTGAGAAAGTTCTAAATTCCATCGTCTTGCTGTTGTGCCGTGGGGGTACGAGGCTGCACTGGGTTTGCTGCACGTCTCCGTTAATAATAAACATGGAGGATTCTTAGACCCTAATTTCACCCGTATCAATAAAAATTATTTAAAAAAAAATATCTATATAGGCACACTGTAAGATTGCGATTAGTGTGTGTGTGTGTGTGTGTGTGTGTGTGTGTGTGTGTGTGTGTGTCGACTTCAACGAGGTGAATGACATGAAGAAATGTTGAAAAGATCGGGAGACTAACGCGATGCCACTGAACCACCATGGCAGAGTAATCATCTCCTCGTAAATGCTCTGAACTGAGACAGCAAAGCCTCAGATCCTTATACAATGAAGGAGGATTATATGGGACTGATTGTTTTCATATATCTACTTTTTTTTTTTTTGTAAGTGTGTGTCAGACAGGAGGAAACGGATCGTTTTCGAAGGTTATCTGTGGGGAAAATCCTGTTGTTTAAACTAATGAGTCATGCGACTAAGAGGCGGTAGGTGAAGGATGGCATGATAAACATCTGCCCTGCAACATCTCTCATGCGGAAGCCCAGGACCAAAATGGAGATCATGAAGTCACCACAAAGAATTTTGGTTTCTGTTAAGCGAATGATGTTTACACACACACACACACACACACACACACACACACACACACACACACACACACACACACACACACACACACACACACACAATGAAAAATCCCAACACCTAACATTATGTAAATACTCTAACAGAAACCATCTCGCGATGGAATCTCGCCACCCACGTAGCCGGAAAGTTTTCCTTGGCACATAATTTTGCATCCTCCTTTCTGATTTGATGCAAATACAGGGCGTAAAACACACAGAAAGAAAGCCAGTTAGCCAACCTCACAGCTCGCTTCACAACGCGGGTGGTAAAATCATTACAATATAATGCAGATCCAACAACTCACTTCATGGAGTTCAGTTTAGCATCAGACAACCAAACCAACATTCAGCATTGTACACCCTAATCAAACATCATTCACATAAATCTACTTCTCTAAACATCCATCATCTGTTTCTAGGGCAGGAATGCTTGAATAATTGACAAATTAAAGTGACATCTAGAGGTAAGGACCTTTATATTCTCGGAGGTAACGTTTCCCCACTTAGGACAAAATAAAGGTGCCTACCTCTAAACGATGCTTTAACTATCCACCCTCTGAAAACAAAGGCCATCATGCAGTCAGACCCAACCATGGTGCAGGCAGAGTGTGGTTTTGTCCCGGGTCGCCACAAATGAACCTGTCCCCACTTTGCCTCCTCGCCCCTACCCTACCATGGCACTAATGAGCAAAGCTTATTGTGAGTTATATTTCTGCACAGGGGGTTGAATTGGGCAAGGGGTGGGGGCACTGGGGTTTTATTGGTGGGGATTGAAGGAATATGGAAGCGTGTTGGTGGAGAGGGATAGGAATGAGGTAGGGGGACGAGGAGGATATTGTAATTGAGGTGGTGAAGTTGTGTATGTTTGTGAAGAATTTGGAGAGGAAAGGGAAGATAAGAGTAATGGATGGGTGTTTTAGCAGAGTAATGAAGAGGAACAAGTGGAGGTGTTGAGAGGAAAATGAGAGGGAGATGAATCTAGAAGGTGGGTGTATTGGTAGAGTTGGAGAGGCAGAGTGTAGATAGGAAAATTGGTGATGGGATGGAGAATAATATGGGTTGTGGAGGACTAGAGGATGGAGAGGTACTGTTGGAGGGATGGAGGATGGAAGTATGGACCGGTGCTACTGGAGGGATGGAGGATGAAGAGATGCTGCTGGAGGGATGGAGGTTGGAGAGACGCTCTTGGAGGGATGGAGGATGGAGAATATCGTTGGAGGGATGGACGATGGAGAAGTACTGCTGAAGGGATGGAGGATGGAGAAGTGGTGTTGGAGGGATGGATAAGGTGGGAGTGCCAATAGGTGGATTATTGAGAGTTGAGGAACAACGATGGAGGGCGTGATGGGGAAATGAATGACTGCGGAAAGGACTGGAGGACACACAATGAGAGTCATTTATCTATCTTTATCTATCTGTAGCCAGACGCCTTAATCCCGTATGGGGTGACCACAAACAAATCGCAGAAGATGGAACAGTGGAGCATGGTGGTGGTTGGGAAGTGGGTATATGAGGAAAAGGATATTACAAAGAGGAAAACTGGTGTACTAAACCGGATGAAAATTAGCGTAATGGAGAACAGATGGAGGAAAACAGAAGGAATGGAAATGAAAAAAAGTGAAGGAATGAGAGAAGAAAACAGAAGTGGGGAAATAACGAAAAGAGGAAATGCATGAAGAAAAAGGAAAAGGATCAAATCCATCACTGGATTCGTCCGTCCTGGATACTGAGAACTAGATATTGTGGTGGCTCGAGTCCCGGATTCTAGAGACAGGATGGAGGGAAGGAGAGCGAGACGACAATGCAGTTATTGGGATAAAACCAGTGTGAGAGTGTGAGGAGAGCAACGGAGCCTGATCTGTTGCTGCTGCCCAGTAGTGGCGATGACGATGGTGATGACGACGGGGATGGCGACGGTAGTGGTGGCAGCGGTGGTGGTGGTGGTGCTGATAGTGGAGGCTGAATGAGTAGAGAGATTGTGATGGTGGAGGTGGAAAGAGGAAAAAGATGATGATGGTGGAGGTTGAAGAAGCAAGATGACGATGATGGATGTGGAAGGAAGAGTAAGGCTGTGGTGGTGGAGGTTGAAGGAGAAGCAAGATGGTGATGGTGAAGGTGGTGTAAGTAAAGATGGTGAAGGTGAAGGTGGAGTGAGTAAAGATGGTGATGGTGGAGACAAGGAGAAATGTGGAGTTAGTGGATATGGATGAAGAAAGATGAAGGTAGAGGTGGAAGATGGATGATGTGATAGTGGAGGTGGAAGAAGAAAGATGGTGATGGTGGAGGTGGAAAGGGAATAAAGATGGTGGCGGTGGAGGTGGAAGATGGTGATGGATGAGGTGGAAGCAGAAAGACTGTGATGGTGGAGGTGGAGGAGACAGATGGTGGTGATGGATGTGGATGAGAAAGATGATGGTCGAGGTGGAGGAGAAAGATGATGATGGGTGAGGTGGAAGGAGAAAGATGGTGATGGAGGCGAATGAAGAAAGATGGTGGTGATGGTGGAGGTGGAAGATGGAAGATGGTGATGATGGAGGTGGAGGTGGAAGAAGAAAGATGGTGATGATGGAGGTGGAGGAGGGAGGAGGAGGAAGATGGTGGAGGTGGGCGGAGGAGAGAGAGGGTGATCATGGAATTGGAGGGAGGAGAACGATGGGTTAATGGAAATGAAGTGAGGATGAGGAACCAGAACCTCCTGATTACTATGAGTTCCCTTTGTTCAATTCATGATAACTGCAGACGTTTTTTTTTTGTTTTTTTCGATTCTATGCATAAATTAAACAGTCCGCACCCTGAGGTCCAATGCTGCAACCCTTCGCAAACTTTCACATCTCACCGTTTTGGCGCTAGTATTTTCCATCCATACATAGTGCTGTCAGGGCCCTTTTCACATCAGTACCAGTGTGGTGGTATTACCGGGTGTTTTTCTTGTATGTCAGTGGAAAATCAATAAAGAATGTTTTAACGAAACCCAGATCCATAAAAAATATTCCATGGCTCAGTTCGCTATAAATCTCACGTCCTGCAAAAACAGAGATCACTGCACTTTCACCCCGTCTTGCTTATAATGAAAAAAAAAAAAATAAATAAATAATAGTAAAGAACGCAGGGAAGAGCCTCAGTGGAAAAACAAGGCAAGATGGTATGCGCTCGCGCGCGTGCTTGCGTGTGTGTGTGTGTGTGTGTGTGTGTGTGTGTGTGTGTGTGTGTGTGTGTGTGTGACAAAGATCGGGTGTGGGCGGAAAGTAGGGGTAAGGAATTACGATCGAAACAATATATATATATATATATATATATATATATATATATATATATATATATATATATATATATATATAGGCTACACTCACCAGATATATATATATATATATATATATATATATATATATATATATATATATATATATATATATATATATATAGGCTACACTCACCAGATATATATATATATATATATATATATATATATATATATATATATATGTATATCTGGTGAGTGTAGCCTATACACTGTATATACACTGTATATGGCTAGTGAGGGAGTGATCGCCCTCTACCTACACAGATCAAAAGCCCTCGGGAGCAGGGGGGTGGTTGCTTTCTCAGGCAGAGGAACTCCCTGAGAGTGAAATGGCTGGGAAGCATGCCGGCACGTGACTGGCTACAGCATAGCTGGGTCTTTCGGGTGTGGGCAATCAGGCAAGTTAGCTGCCTGCTGCGACTGCAACACAATGGCGAGGTGTTCAGGAAGTTAGCCAAAGAAACCTTGATGGACTCTGAAAGAACAATAATGGCCCCCAGTCCCGTGCAGCCCTTAAATGGGCAGGGGGTGCTAAGAATCTCACGGTTGCCTCAGTTACAATCTAATTCCTTTGTCAATGCAAAAAATACAATTAAAATTGGTAACTGGAATGTGAGAACGCTAAATCATGACGGTAAAATCGATGAGTTAGTGAAGGTTTTTCAAAATTACGGACTTGATATTTGTGCTCTGACAGAAACTAGATTAACTGGAGTCGATAAGTTGGATTTGGAGAATGGTATACGTTTATTGATATCTGGCCAACAGGACGGAATGCATTATCAGGGAGTAGGATTGTTGCTGGGTTGTAAAGCAAATAAGGCTTTATGTGAGTGGGATCCTATAGATGAGCGATTGCTATACGCACGGTTTAAATCAAATCATGGCAACATCAGTCTGTTTGTGTGTTATGCACCTACTAATGATGCACTCGATGAAAGAAAAGACACATTTTATGAAAAGTTGCAAGAAGGAGTAGGAAGGGTACCTAGACATGATGTTTTGATCTGCGTTGGAGACTTTAATGCAGTAATGGGCTGTTCAAATGAGGGATTTGAGGCATGTATGGGTAAGATGGGAGTTGGTAGTAGGATGAGTGAAAACGGAGTGAGGTTTGGAAGCTTCTGTCTAGCAAATGACTTAGTCATCGGGGGCACACTCTTTCAGCATTGCAATATACACAAGACAACTTGGGTGTCGCCGTGTGGAAAATATAAAAATCAGATTGATCACATCGCTTTCAGTAGGAGGCATAGAAGTTCTCTGCTAGATGTTCATGTTAAACGGGGAGCGGATATTGGTAGTGACCATCAACTCAGCATTGCAAAAATAAGGTTTAAACTTAAAAATCAGAAGAAGGAAAAATCTGGTGTTGGTAGATACGATATTGTTAAGCTTAGAAGAGAAGGAGAAGAAAAGGAGGAATTCAGATTAGAATGCAGAAACAGGTTTTTGGTGTTGGAAACGTTGGAAGAGGGGGAGAGAAGTGTAGATGAGATGTGGGAGGATGTGAACAAAGTTTTGCATGAGACTGCTGAATGTACGATTGGAAGGAGACATAGATTCAGGAGAAAGAAATGGATATCAGAGGAAACGTGGGATATGATAAAAAAGAGAGGTGAGGCTAAATTGAGGAGTGAGATGCAATGCGTTGATGAACGAGAGATTGAATTAACAAGAGCTGCGTACTGGAGTTTGAATTCAGAAGTAAGAAGGTTAGCTAGGAGAGATAAAAGAAGATGTGTGGATGAAAAGGTTGCAGAGACTGAAATCCTAATAAACAAAAATGATGGACAGAGTCAAAGAATAGCATATGAATCGATTAGAGAACTGAGTGGTAATGCAGGTAAACGCAAGGAAATACCAATTAGAGACAGGGAAGGAAATTTATTGACCAAAGATGGAGATATTAAAAATAGATGGAAAGAGCATTTTGAGACAGTTCTTAATAGACCAACACCACCAGAAGAGGATATACCGTCTGCTCAGGAAGAATTTAAATATAGAAACAGGAGAGTTGAGGCTTGCAGAAGTGGAGAAAGCAGTAAAACAGTTAAAGAATAATAAGGCACCAGGGGAGGATGGTTTATTTCCGGAAATGTTTAAAGTGGATGGGGATAGATTAATAATGATCTTGACCAAGCTATTCAATAAGATATGGGTGACGGGGTTACTACCATCAGTTTGGAAGAATGGTGTAATTGTTAAAGTTCCGAAGAAAGGAGACCTGAGTGAATGTGGTAATTGGAGGGGAATCTCTTTGTCACCGATAGCTTTGAAAGTTTTCAGTAGAGTGTTGTTAAATAGGTTGGAGCCGGTGGTTGAGGGTATTCTGAGGGATGAACAGGCTGGTTTTAGAAAGGGACGTGGTTGCAATGATCAGATCTTTATAGTTAGGCATTTGATGCAGCAAGTTAATGAAATGAGAGTACCGTTAAGTCTTTGTTTTGTTGATTTTGAAAAGGCTTTTGATAGTGTTTCGAGAGAGTCTATGGGGAAGATCATGAGACATTATGGAATACCAGAGGAGTTTGTGAGGGTCATTATGAACATGCATGAGGACACATTTTGTAAAGTGATGGTTGATGGTTGTCTGAGTGATTCGTTTGAAGTCAAGTCCGGAGTAATTCAAGGTGGTGTTCTATCGCCTTTACTATTTATATTGGTCATTGATTACATTATGAAACGTGTTGGAACAGAAACCGGTGCATGTATACTTTGGGGAGAGAACAGGAAACTTTTGGATTTAGATTATGCAGATGATATAGTTTTGATTTGTGATGGGCCAGAAGAGATGCAGAGAGTGTTGGACTGTTTGGTGAGTGAAGGTCGCAAGGTGGGTTTGGTTATTAATTGTGGAAAAACTGAAATAATCAATATGAACATGGAAAATGCGCAGGAATGTGTAATTGGAGGTATGGTTGTAAAGCATGTTGATAGGTTTAAATATTTAGGTACTTATTTAGCCAAGGATGGTTCTTTGAACTTTGAATTCGAGGAAAGGTTAAAGAAGGCTAATCAGGCAATGGGAATGCTTAAAAATATTTGGAATAATAACAATTTCTCTGTGCATACAAAAATCAAACTTTATAAGGTAATGGTTAGGAGTATCTTAATTTATGGACACGAGTCTTGGTACAGCACAGTGACTATGGAAAATAAATTCTTGGTGTTTGAAAATAAAGCACTTAGAAGAATATTAGGAGTTAAGTGGTGGGAAAGGATACCAAATAGTAGAATTAGAGAAATAACGGGAGTGCAGCCGATCGATGAATATGTTAGATTCTCAAGATGGAAGTGGCTAGGACATGTGTATAGGAGACAGGGAATAGTACGAGGTACACCAGGGTGGGTGGCATCTGGTAGGAGAGGTAGAGGAAGGCCAAAAGAGACGTGGGTGAGGACAATGAGACGGGAAGCTGGAGATGAGTGTTGGGGAGATCTTGAGGAGTTAGCACAAGATATGATGTGGTGGTGTGAGTTCATCGAGGCCCTATGCATCCCCGAGGGTGCCACAGGAAATGATTGATTGATTGATTGATTGATTGATTGATTGATTGATTGATATATATATATATATATATATATATATATATATATATATATATATATATATATATATATATATATATTTTTTGCAGAAATTTTAATCTATACTTGTACCTTTGATCGTCTTCAATCATTAATCGAAATTTGGTGATGTTCCATTCATTAGGTTTTTATAATTTTGCAGTCAAACAGATAGATAGATAGACAGGTAGACACAGACAGGCAGACACCAACAGACAGAAACACAGGAAAAACATACCGACACACAGGACAAACACAGACAAAAACACCAAAAAGATAAACCTCTCGTGCTACGTGTGCGGGTATAATAAGGGTTTAATTGGGTCAATGTAAACTGATAAGGTAATGGGGTAATGACAGATAATTTGGGTATAATGGGCGGGCTGATGGCGGCTGGATGAATACAATATGGGACCAAGTATAGTACTACAGTATAGAACAACGAGGACTGGATGAAATTCGTTATTTGTCTAGGTATTAGTATTTACTTTTAAGCTGGAAGTAGTGGTCTTATACCTATACTATTTTTCCGTGTTTGTATTCCTACATGAATTACTGTCACATAGTAATGAAGGTAATACACTTTGTCTGGGGAAACAGGTGTCAAGACAATGTCATTATACAAGACATAATTGTATGTTATTAGGGTGTGGAGGAGTATAACACAACACAATGTATTATTACACGTTTAAAAGTTGTACACAATACTGTTTGTTAATTTTCTTGACCTTTTTTGTTCATGAATAATGAAGACAGTGTCAATATACATATGAAAGTCTTGTGAAAAGAACAACACAATACAGTTTTGATATGCGAGAAAATAACATTGTGTTATTGTGAAAAAATGCCACTCAGTTTGCCTCCTCTTCCTCTGTTGACAGCAGGTGAGCACTGTTCACATTAGTTTATATGAATGACATTATGAGAAAAAGTCAATTGGTGCCTCAGTGTACACCTCCTTGTTTGAAAGATACCACCCTCCTTATCACTCTGGTATGAATTACCTCCTCCTCCTATACTCGTCCGTGTCAGCTGATCCGTACCCAACACTGTGGTGGGGGAACGTAATCACTGTCCCGAAATTCTGTTTTAACGATGGGTTTATACACTAAGACGACCTTAATGGGTGAGGTAGATGGCTTCAGAAAGAGTCGAACATCATTAACACCACAGTGAGACCCAGTTAGAGAATCTGCTGCATGGAGAAATGGTTGATCAGACTGTTGTACAATTATGATGCATTCATTGTTTTGCCTTTGTTTTTCTATAATGACATGTGCAATGAGTTGTACAAAAGTATCGATGTATAC
The DNA here is from genome assembly GCF_032717465.1 of Coenobita brevimanus. Classification (NCBI taxonomy): domain Eukaryota; kingdom Metazoa; phylum Arthropoda; class Malacostraca; order Decapoda; family Coenobitidae; genus Coenobita; species Coenobita brevimanus. The sequence goes on from NC_137002.1 coordinate 20,057,184, forward strand.
TTCACGCGAGACGATCTGTTACCACAGTCGATAATTAATTAAAAATGCTCGATGATACCACTCCATTTTGGTAAACTTATTTTTGAGGATAATTTACATTGCATGCCTGTGCCATTTTCTAGTCAATAATGTCATCATATAAATAGTCACGTGTTGAAATATTGATCGTGAAACAACACCAGTTGTGTTGATCATTTCGGATATCATCGGAGCCTTCTTGAGCGATAATTTTTGGAGCTACAGTACCTTTAAACGTTCTGAAAAGGTGGCAGCCCACACCATGACTCCTATACCTGACACAACTGTAATATGGTAAGGGTTGTTTACCAATAACAAAAAGTAATACATTAGCAGAAAATTAGGTAAGAATTAAGCAAAAGTTAGTGATCCAGATCTCGAAAATGCAGGACTCTGGCTCTGATTTTGACTTTGACTTTGATTCTGGCTCTGACAACGACGCAACCGCCGACGACGATGATGATGATTGCAGGGCTACGGAAATAGTGTGCAAATTTTCCTATTTATCTTAGTGATGATGGTGATGATGATGGCAGGGCTAAGAAAATAAAGTCTGGAAATTTCTCGAATTATTTCAGTCTAGTCGCAAAATATTGTTTAAATCAATACTCGATGGCTCATCGCATAGTCTTGAAAATTTCAGTCTGATTCAGTATCAAGAATCATGGACTTAATATGTTACTGATTCGGTTAGTTTTGTGCATCACTTGGCCACCACAAAAATGTATGACCTTACCCTACCCTACACCGGTGCTGGTAATGGAGGCCATCATGTGGTGGCACCGATATGACCGAGCAACTACTCCTGCCTGGTTATACAGACATCGCTCATCTTCCTTCCTGTTCTCAGAAAGGAAGATGTTGGGTGCATCAAAGATCAACTTCAGCCAGCATTCCACCGGCTTCACATCCAGATGAACCTGGTAGTACAACATCAACTACTAGTACTACTACTACTACTACTGCTGCTGCTGCTGCTGCGGCTGCCGCTGCCGCCGCCGCTGCCGCTGCCGCCGCTGCCGCCGCCGCCGCCGCTGCTGCTGCTGCTGCTGCTGCTGCTTCCGCCGTTTTCCTAACCACAACTATTTGTACCAGTAAAGTGAGCTTTGTGAGCTCTTGAGAGCGAGCGAGCTCCATGTTATCAGAATTTTCCTCTGATAAACAATTAGAGCAGAATCTCCGATATTCAGTTGCTAGAGCTGATGCCAAAAAAACAGTGTTACGACAGAAAACCTTTTTAATTTGATTTCGTAACTGAGGTGTTCACAGACTGGAGCCGAACACTCCCTTGGAAAACTTGAGTTTCCAAGGGTTTCCTACGCCTTTATGTGTGAGTTTGTAGTTGGTAACAAATTATAATGGATTAATGTATGGCATGCAGAAACAGTTTCAACTCTACTTCACATAGAGTAGTTATCAGCTCCTGCTAGACACCCTGTAGCTCCTGCTAGCGTGATAGTCGGATCGGGCCGGGCCACTAATTTCCTTAACTGAGTAAACATAGCTCGCTCGCATTGCTTGCGCGCACCTAATAATACAAGAGGAAGAGTAGAACTGCTGAGGAAGAGGAAGGAGGGAGGGAAGGTGGGTGGGGTGAGCTAGTTAAGAGAGAGATGAAGAGAGGCTTCGGGAGACAGGCAGGGAGAATGAGTTGTTTGCACTGCTGTAGAGAGAGAGAGAGAGAGAGAAAATGAAGGGAAGACGGGGAGAGTATCATGACAGGTGGACCTGAACTAAATTATAAAACGAACTGGAGAATCAGAGTACAATTGACCTGTATACGATATAATGATAATACTAATACCCAGTCAACACTGTCGGTTGATGATGCTCGGACCTCGACGAAGTTTGGCGTTTTTATGTTCAGTTTTGGAAAGCAATGTAGCTGCATGTTCGGTTATAGAGTTAAACGTGCGACTGGGAGTGTTTAATACCAGAGGAGAGTCCGGATATATGATGCAGAATACCATGGCGTCCTCCCACACACTAATGAACGGCATGCATACACAGTCATCGCTTGTGAGATTAGACCAGACCGTAGATACTGAATTGTGCCAAAGTTATCATTCACAAGTGGTGTGAAGGTGTTACCAAGTGTGTGTGTGTGTGTGTGTGTGTGTGTGTGTGTGTGTGTGTGTGTGTGTGTGTTTTATGACTGCAAATTGTTGGAAATATTATATGAGGTATCTAGACGATCCTATTACGTTATCGCTACAAAAAAGTCTCATCTAAAATCACTAAAATATCATAACACAAACAAGAATGAAATGTACAGAGATGCATCGTACTTAAGGGATTATATATATAGATCAAAAGAAACAACAAATGCTCTGCAAGGTTGTAGGAACACATTTATAGACAGACAGATAGATAGACAGACTGTCAGACGGACTGACTGAGAGTGGATGTCAGTGATTCCTTTGCACCCCTGGAATTCCCAGCTAATGTAGCGATACCCCAGCCTATTTGGTTAACTGTATTCTGTTCACATTCACTCGTCATAACACTGCCATCTCTACATCTTGAATGTTCAGATATAACATTAGATTGTCACTAGAATATGGTGCTAGTCGCGAAGAAGTTCTATGGAAATGATATACGAGTGAAGCCATATTATTTCTTCTTCTGCCGCTGAACTATGGGAAATAATATGCAAAATAAAATCTCCGCCTAATTAAAATGAATGAAATGTGGATTCGCGACCGGTCATTAGTCTTTGGCCCATATTCTCGTCGGGTAGGGATGCTCCCTTGCGCCTCTTCCTTAGCGACTTATTTTGGATATGAGGGTTAATATCCTTTTGTACGCTATCTTTACAGAGTATGGCAATGTTTGAAGGATTTTTACTACACAGAATAGGACAGGAGGTGTATAAATAGCTTAGGAATAGGTGTTATGGAGCTTCCTTCACCGAGGAGAATTCAAACCTTTGTCACAGTATATGGACGACGTAAAGGAATTATTCACACAGACTAACTGATAAACCTAGGAATCGACCTCCGGTTAAGACATCACATAATATTAATACTGGTTTTTATCACTCTACTTATGTACATAATGCAAATAGATAAGTGAGTATTATGCGGGACTTGATTTTACCGCCGCCCAGCCTCCCATCAGTCGAGTCTGCAGTAAGTTCATGTTTATCCTTTTTTTTTTTTCTTCCATTTTTCGACCTACCTTTGTTTCTCTACTATTTTGAATCTCTCTCTCTCTCTGAGGCACCCCTCAATTAAAAAAAAAATATAAGTATCGGCACCCTTTCCGTGTGAGACATTATGATTCACAGACTAATGACTGCAGGGAAATGACACGGTTATGTCGCTTTGTATTCTTCATTTGTGTTGTTATATAGTAACATTGTCATAGTAACATTGTACTACGTGTCAACTCAACCATTTTTGTGAATTAAACAGGCATGCCAACACTACCGATTGAACCAGAGACGAAGCATTTCACATCTTATCCGATCCCAGGGTGCCGATATATATATATATTTTTTTTAATCAAGAGTACAGGCATCCCCAAGTGGGTACAAATCCTGGCCACATGATCCTGCCATTACGGAGACAGAGAGTGACGATAACTGGAGAAATGCAAAGAATGTGTGAGAGAAATACAGGCTGAGGTGGAGACAGAAAAAGAAATAGAATTAGAGATAAAGAAAACGAGAGAGAGAGAGAGAGAGAGAGAGAGAGAGAGAGAGAGAGAGAGAGAGAGAGATACAAGGAGTTAGAGAAGAGACCCAAAGTGAAAAAGGAGGAAGAATGGGGAAAATAATATGGAGAGATGCTACTGGGTAGATAAAAAGGTTGTCTGAGAGAGGAGAGAAGGATGGAAGGAAGGAGGGACTAAGGTATGCAGTGAAATAAGATAATCCTGAGAGATGGAGAGAAATGTACATGGACGTAGAAAGATGAAGAGAGAGACAGATGAGAGAAAAGGGAGAGAGCTGGATCTGAAATGTAGTAGTAAAAAATGAAAAACAGATAACTTTGAAAACTATATTTCGGAGATGGAGATAAATTTAAAGGATTCAAGAGGATGTAGACAATAATAATGAAGAAAAAAAGGGATAGCGGAGGGATTCAGAAAAAGACATTGGGAGGGAAGTACAGAGAGAAGTCACAGAGATGGATGAAAAAAAATGGAGCTCAGGAAAAATGAAGATATAAATACAGGGAAACAGACAAGTAAGGGAAAAGTAACATAAAAAGTTCTCCTGTGCCTAGCTTATCATTCCCAGTGCCCGTCTCAAATACCAAGTTCATCATTCTCATTGGTCGCCCATCCTTGCAGGGTCTCCTATAGTATCCCTCGCCTAAATGTGCGGCTGTGGTGTGTCCCGCACCTGTGTACAGTGTTGCCACGTTTTCTATACCGTTATCTCCCTCCCTCTCTCTCTCTCTCTCTCTCCTGGCGGGAGATGTGAGCCACCCTGAGTACTTTTGGTTCTTTTATAAGTTATTTAGAATTGTGCTTTCATTTGTTAATTTGGTTTTGTTATATTTAGTGATATTTATCATTTTTTGTATACGGCGACAGATGATCCGTTATTGCAGTACCATGATTGATTTTCATTCATTCATTCTCTTTCCCCTTCCTCCATCTCTCTCTCAGCCTGACAATGCCTCCACCACCATCACCCCCAGTCATGCCGACAATGCATTCAACCTTGCCCCTCTCCTGCCTGCTTCTCTCTCTCTCTCTCTCTCTCTCTCTCTCTCTCTCTCTCTCTCTTTTATTACAAGAGACATTTTGGAAATTTTCTTTTATATAATATTGTATATATTGTAAATTTGACTTCATTTCCACACCACCCTTGAGGTATTTGTCTTGGGGCGCTTTTTTTTTAAGAGTTGTCCCCAATAGGCCTATTCCTCTATCTCTCACAGAAGGCAGAAAAACAGAAGAAAAAGAAGGAAGAGAAACATGAGGAAGAAAAGTGCGAAAAAGAGGATAGAAGAGTTATGATGTATCCTTATCAGAAGATGTGAGAGTGATAGTGAAAGAATCGATGTAATGGTCAATCACCACATCTCTCTTTTCATCATCCTCTTGCAGTTTTTCTGCGTGCCTCACAGCATTCTTCCAGTTGTCTGCCGTGACGTTGTTACGGTAAAAGCCAGTAAATGTGAGCATTTTTCCCTAGCAACACCTTTACAACTATGCTTGGGTCTATGGAGGTACTTACTTTACCTTAGGCCAGATTGGGTGTGTCAGTGTTGCCACCCACAAAAATTATATGAATTATTTCTTTTACTTTGGATATTGGCATATTTCCTCTTTTTTCAGGCTCATTATCTTATATCTATAACTGTGATATTATTACCCACCCTAAAACTACGCTAAAAACCATTAAAAGTGACTACAATTTCTTTTAGCAACACTGTACAATATGTATGCATGTTTCTGTGTTACTGTATAAATATTTTATGCATAATAAGATTGCTGTTGATTCAACCATCTAAATACACAAGTGTAAGTTTTATTCATCTGAATTTATCGTATTTCTGATGACTTGTACATAAATAGCTTCCGTTTCACATCGCAAGTTGGGGAAACGTGGCACCATTGTACACAGGTGCGGGACACACCACAGCCGCACATTTAGGCGAGGGATACTATAGTAACAGGTACCTTTATAGCTAGATTTCCTTTTAGCTTTATGGGTTTCATACCAGTTATTTCTAATCAAATTATATATATATATATATATATATATATATATATATATATATATATATATATATATATATGAAAACATAATAATCTTGTGTGTGAAGTTTCCTGTGAAGCCAAACTGATAAAGACTTCCATGTGTGTTGTTGTATGCAGATGACTTGGTGTTGCTCACAGAGAATGATACGGTAGCGGAGAATAGATTCTGGAAGTGAAGAGATGGATGAGGTACAAGACTGAGAATAGACTTGGGTAAAACAAAAATGATGATATCCTTGGCTGGTGGTGATACTGTCATAGAGGGGAGAGTATGACTTTTTGCAGTCTGCCTCAGTGTGTGGGAAATAATTCCATTTTGTGTACTGTCTGTAATAAGTGGGTGCATAAGAGATGGGGTATTATAAGTACGTAGGGTGCAAAATAATGCTGATTTTGAGTTCGTGGTATGTAAAGGAGGGCCCACAAAAGGAGAAGGGAGGGAAAGGATTAATTTTGCTGGGGAATCTGTTGTGTGTGTCAAGGAGTTTCCTTGTTTTGTCAGGACTCCATATTATAATTACAAATCATAATAGATAGATAGATAAATAGATAGATAGACAGACAGATAGAAGCAGCAAGTCAGATGATGAGAAGGTATTGTGTCTGCGAAAATCGAGCAATGCTAAACATGCTTACACACTCGTAACTCAAGGAATGCTTTAGAGGCACACGACAGCGCCTCGTGACCATACACACACATACACACATACTCACACACAGGTTTCTAGAACTTTCCAACCACAGTGTAACACACGTGACACGACCCCTGCTACACCAGAATTTAGGAAGCAGAGCTGAGAAGGAGACAGGCCATAGAACCGGCAGGTAGTAGGGAGAACGAGCCTAGCAACATGGGCGAGAGAGAGAGAGAGAGAGAGAGAGAGAGAGAGAGAGAGAGAGGTAGCTCGCGGGTCTCTACTTATACTTCACTCGTGTGTGAGAGACTTTGTTAATATTTCCAAGACAAATAAAAATAGCCCCATACTCACCTTTACCTCTCCTGTCATTGCACGACAAAAAGGGAACGAAGATTATCTACTTACAAGCTACTCACGTATAACAATCGCTCGTCCAAGAGTCTAATATATGTATAATTGATCTACAAAACTCCACTACAAGACGTTACAAAGTCTTTTATGACAGTTTTATTGGAGGAGTTCATATGTGCTAGAGGTGGGGCTAGAGCCAACTCAGTAGCAAAAGCATGGAGACTTTGGAAGAAGTTTAAGAGGTTGTCTCTTCTGACAATGATAGAGCATACCGTCTGTGCAAAGGGGTTCTTGTTGTAGCATGTGTTTGGAGTGTAATGCTGTATGGTAGTGAGACCAGGGCAGTAAAGGAAGGTATTCGTTGGTTCAGATGCACAGAGATGATAATGAAGAACAGGATGCATAGTGTCATTGAATGACAGTCTTGGGGGATTAGGGCTCCGAATGAAGGACTGAGAGGAACGATGTGACTTAACTTTTAGTGAAAAGATGAGAAGGGGTAGATTGATATAAATTGGCCATGTGGAGGGAATGGAGGATGGGAACTGTTTGGGGGACGAGATATGTGAACGCTGAGAGTACAGTAGAGTTGGGAGAGGGAGACCGAAAAAAACTTAGGAAGTGGTCATACGGTATGACCTGACGGATATGATACTGAATAAATAAGACGTTAGAGATCAAGAAGCGTTGAAAGCCGCCATTAGGTGACCAAGGCCGAAGTATGCAAATATGTTTGAGCCTTTATAAACGAAAGGAAAGGAAGAAAATAGTGAAGGATATATATTTCGCACACTACAAGAGGTTTTCTTGAAACTGAATGTACCTAATTGCATGTGTCTATCTAGAACATACCAATAAAGACATCATCACAGAGAAGGGATAAACGGAGACTGTTTCTAACCCTTCATTGTGATGGTCTCTCCCAAGTCAATTAAAACTGTTTCTCGTTAGCAGGAACAAAATATAAAAGAACATCACCACACTCAACGATATTATGAAGATTGTTCCTAATCCTTTCCCAAGAAATCTTCTCACTTTGAAGTAAAATTACATAATCGTTTAAAGGTGGCCATGGTGTATTATGCAAAATAAACTGCTAAAGATGAAGCTTTAAGAGTTTCACACGGTACCAAGAATACCTGCCTACCCACCCACCTACACCCACACCTTTCTCCTTTCCATCCACACTACTAGGATAGGTGGCCGTGGCATTCAGGCTGGTAGTATTAAACAACCTCTTCCCCTTCTCGCGAAGCATCTTCGTGAAGAGGCTTTTCACAGTTTGGTACCTTTAAACCCCAGCCGAACAGCCTCTTCCCAGAAGGAAACTACGGTATGCTGCGGGGATGCTCTCTGGGAGAGAAATCGTGAGATTGGTATGACGGAGGAGCGCATGTTTGCCGTCATCTGTTTTATGTTTACTCTCTCGTGTGATATATTGCGAAAATAATACGCTAAATCTGATAAACAACGTCTCCGAATCAGTCCAATGGTAGGAAATAGTTCTAATACTTGATACTTTAATACTTGAGAAGGGGTCCAATGGTGGTTAGGATTACGGCAACTAGAATTTAGCATTTTTTTTTCTTTTTTGTGGTTCAGTTAGGTTAGAAATAGGTTAGTTTAGATCAGGTCAGGTTATCTAACAGACTTGTACACCATTCCACTTTTCATTACTGTCTTCAGAAAGGTAAGCACGTGGTATAATTTAAGGCCATGATTAGGATTACGGCAGTTAGAATTTAGCTGCGACTTCCGCAGTCCTAACCACGGTTAGGATTACGGCAGCTAGAATTAAGTTGTTTGGTTTGGTGGTTCAGTTAAGTTAGAAATAGGTTAGGTTAGGTCAGGTCAGGTCAGTTTTTAGTTAGGTTACTGCTACAGTTCAGCTTTAACTGCTAGAATTTGGCGGTCATGTTTGTTTTTTCTGCTAAATAGGTTAGGTTATGTAGCTTAAGTTATGGCTACCGTTAAAAGGAAGTGATTAGGATTACGGCAGCTAGAATTTAGTGGCGATAGCAGTAATCTAACCACGGCCCTAAATATGCCACGTGCTTGCCTTTCTGAAGACAGTAGTGAAAAGTGGAATGGTTTACAAGTCTGTTACATAAAGTGCTCTCGGAAATAAGCTGTGAAGTTGCCTGGATCACCACTGTATGAGACACAGGTAACTTGGGAATGATAGAAGTCAACGACTGGGCTGTGCGCATGTAGCAGTCACTGAGCTCTATAGTGGTAGCAGTAGTTTGATCGTAAATGGGTAGCACCAGTCTCCTAAAAATCTATAAATATAGTATCACACACAAAAAAATGATAACAAACATTTAAAAAAAAATGCAAATGCATTTTGTGAATGTAAAGGTACTAATTAGTTACATGAATGTGATATCAGCATAAAAAAATACGAAGATAATTGAGAAGAGGCGGGTGATGATCCTGCTTCATATTCCAGTACAGTACTTTCAACCCCGAGAGACCTCTTCGCGCGCCGTACGAGCAACCTCTTCGCTAAAACTACGGCTGGCGCGACGAAGAGCTTGCTCGTGCAAAGAGGTAGTTTAATACTACCAGCCTAAACCTCTTTACTGCTTCTTTCATTACGGGGAAATGGCTGGAATTCCGTTTTTATGAGCTGCAGCCTTTGTGTTCTCTGAGCCCTTACCGCTGCAACCATCACACAGCATATTACATCACATCACACTACACCACACCACCCAACACCACACCACCCAACACCACACCACACCACACCACATCACATCACATCACTCTTTCCAGTCACATTCCAGTGCCACGCCACCTTTTTCCAGGGCCATACTAGTGTACATCTCCACCCCATCCTTCTAACATCCTCGGTGTCCCCCCGCTCTCCTCCCACCCATCTTATTCACATACACTCTCCTAGTCAGTCTTTTATTCCCTATCCTCTCCTAATGTTTTCTCCTGATGCGTTTTAGCATTAGGAAAGCAAAGCCTTACATTAAAAAATGAACTGCAGTCCCTATGTTATAATCTGACCAAAAAAACAAAAAAAATCAACTTAGTTGATGGGCAAGGGTAGCTACTGAATGTTTGATTTGTCTCGTAACCAAGGAAACTCGACTGAAGATTTGATTTGTCTAGTATGCAAGGAGACTCATGCCTGAAAGTTTAGTTTGCCTAGTAAAAAGGAGACTTATGCCTGAAGGTTTAATTTGTCGAGTGACCAGGGAGACTCATGAGTGAAATTTTGATTTGGCATATAACCAAGGCGACTCATGACTGAAGGTTTAATTTGTCTAGTAAGAAAGGAAATTCACGGCAGATGTTTGATTTGGCTTGTAGCCAAGAACACTAATGACTGAAGGTTTGATTTGTGTAGTAACCAAGGAGACTCGTACTTCATAACCAGGGAGTGTTGCCAGGGAGTCTCCTAATGGCACAAGGGAAAATATAAGCCTCTTCATTAAGACACATTCGCTTTTATATAAAAACAAAAAAAAAAAATGTACGATTGAATTAAGGATTTTCGTCATTTTCAAAGGGTTTATGGGAATAATAGCTAGTTTCAATCAGACAGTGTTTTCTATGACATAAAATTGGCTAAGGAAAAAAAATACAAGAAAAGAGGGAATGAGTTAACGTTCCATAAATATAAATACACAGACACACACACACACACACACACACACACACACATATATATATATATATATATATATATATATATATATAGAGATATATATATATATATATATGTAGATAGATACAGAGAGAGAGAGAGAGAGAGAGAGAGAGAGGGCGGGGGAAAAAGAGAGATTTATATATATTATGCCCTAGATATTTTTAAAGATTATATATCTACTACATATATGTCTTACATATATATATTATATATATAAATAGGTTAGACAGTGGTACTACAGAGCCTCCCAAGTACAGAAAATTATCACTTTTTTTTTCTACAAAAAAGGTCCCATATTAACTCTAGTCACGAGTAAGTTTAGGCTACAGTAGTCTAAAACTATTAACCCTCCAGACTAGAGAGGTACATTACAAAAGGTACATTAAAAGGTACATTATAAAAGGTATATTAAAAGGTACATTAAAAAAGGTACACTAAAAGGTACACTAAAAGGTACATTATAAAAGGTACGTTAAAAGGTACATTATAAAAGGTACATCAAAAGGTACATTATAAAAGGTACATTCAAAGTTACAGTACATTATAAAAGGTACACTAAAAGGTACATTATAAAAGGTACATTAAAAGGTACATTATAAAAGGTACATTATAGAAGGTACATTGAAAGGTACATTATAAAAGGTACATAAAAAGGTACATTATAAAAGGTACACCATTGACATACTCAATCTCCTGACTCATACCATCCATCAGTCAGTCGACCTACATGGTGAAACTCATGCAGTAACCCTGGATATTTCTAAAGCTTTCGACAGCGTGGCACCGTTCCCTCTTGTCCAAACTCCCTTGCTATGGACTAAACTCTTTTGTTCCTTTGATTTCCTCATATCTCAGTAATAGAAAAATAAGAGTAAAAGTAGATGATGTATATTCCACTTTTCACTCAGTTAATGCCAGCGTGCCACGGGGATCAGTTCTGGCACCAACCCTGTTCCTCGTTCATATTAATGATCTCTTATCTGTCACCCACAATCCCATCCATTCATATGCAGATGACTCAACACTTCATAGTTCATTCACATTCAGACATCCATTTGCAAAGTCCGATATCTCTAACTCTCACCTCAGTACAGCCATCTCTTTAAATCAAGACTTATCGATGATCAGTGAATGGGGACAAAACAACCTTGTCTCATTTAATGCTAATAAAACTAAATATATACAATTTACTAAAAGGCAGGTATTGCCAGAATCGTATATTACCTTCAATGCTACAAATATTCCCACATCCAAAAGTACTGAAATTCTCGGCGTCTCGCTTAACAATGCCCTCAGTTGGACCTCTCATGACAGATCACTTGATAAAACCGCCTCAAAGAACATTAGAACATAAGAAGAGAGGATAACTGCAGTAGGCCGGCTGGCCCATGGTAGGCAGCTCCTAGAAGAGTAACTGAACTACTAGAATGAGATAACGATAGCAAAGAAGAAGGCTCTCCCCCGCCCTCCAAACCCTCCAGCCGAAGCCGGCAGGAAAAAGTCAGAAAGAACACCACGCAGTAAAGAAAAACTGGCGTGGACATTTTACAGGAAAGTGTGAAAAGAGAATAGAGACTATCACAGTGTACCCTGAAAAGGAAAAATTATGAATTAGTATTGGTTATTAGAATTTTTTTTTTTCTATATCCACCCCTTATTTGTCATATGCTTATCTAGCTTATGCTTGAAACTCTCAATGGAAAAGGCAGCAACTACTTTACTAGGTAGCTTATTCCATTCGTCTACTACTCTATTACCAAACCAATTTCTACCTATTTCCTTATTGAAACGAAATTTTTCTAGTTTGAAACCATTATTTCTAGTTCTATCCTGTATGCTTACTTTAAGTACCTTGCTGATATCTCCCTTATTTATACCCTTCATCCACTTAAACACCTCAATTAAGTCTCCCCTTACTCTACGCCTCTCTAGCGAATGCAGACTTAGTCTTTTCAGTCTGTCTTCATATGACAGGTTCCGGACGTCATGTATCATTTTTGTCATTCTTCTCTGTACATTTTCTAACGATTTAATATCCATTCTATAGTAAGGACACCAAAATTGTACTGCGTAGTCTAAATGTGGCCTTACTAATGCTAGATAAAGTTTCAGTATTACTTTAGATGATCTATTGCTCACGCTTCTCGAAATAAATCCTAGGACCCTATTTGCTTAATTTCTCATATAGTCCACCATCTCCTGTAGGGGAATAACAGTAGCTGAGAGACGTTTGTATAGCCAAGGAAGTGAGCCGCCCAGCTGTATCAGTGCCACCACGTGAAGGGGTCCTTCTGCAGCACCACCAGCGCAGTTAATGGCTTAAATGATTACGGTGTAGACGTATCTTATCCACCCTTGCTGCACCTCCAGCTGTTATCTCTGTAGTTACGAGGTGGATTATTAGGAGAGAGAGAGAGGGAGAGAGAGAGAGAGAGAATGTTAGACCACTTTTATCGAACATTAAACACTACTTCACCTTTAAATGGATAAATGAATTAGTCACTCAATTACTCCCTCAAAGTACTGCCCACCTGGATCCACACACTTAATCCAAGGTTCGTGTCACTTAACCTGCCCCGTCCCGACGACGTATGGGTACGTTGCAACCATTTGCATTTGCCAGTCCCGGCGACGTACCAGTACGTCGTGCAATTGCAATGTGCATAATTTCGACAATTTTCAAATTTCGCGCTTGATTTGCGGTACGTTCCCTCGCCTGACCTTCCCCTACCTGCCACCAGGCGGGGACACTCGGCGACCCCGCGCGACCCGCGCTAGCCCGCCACTCGTCCACTCACCTGGTAGCCACGGTCCTGCTCAGACATGGCTAAGAGAGGTCTCTCAGAGAGCGAAATTCAAGTCGCCCTGGACACCTTTACCGGCGACAGTGATTCCCCACTGGATGACGAGGAGATGGACAAGGATTATGTGCAGCCAGAGGAGGAAGAAACCACCAGCAGTGACGAGGAAGTTCCGTCACCCAGGAAGCGGCAGTACATGACTTACCGTGCTGCTAGAGAGGGGCAGGAGGCAAAGAAGGCACGTGGTATATCATATCCCTATCCCCAGCGTGCCTTGGAAGCAGAATTTGAGGTCGAGGATGAGGACGAGGATGGAGCCGTGGGACGTGCTGCCACGTGGTATGGACGGGAGGTGATTACCCATCGTGGCCCAGAGCGCACACCACGTCGTCTAAGCAGGTATGGGCCTAGCATTCTGTTTGGGGAGGTAGGAAGTGAAGTGGAGGGAGTGGGGAGTGAAATGGAAATTCCTGGGATTAGGGAAAGTGAGAGTGACGTGGGTGAGTCATTGCTCTCCCTACGCAGTGTGAGGCGGCAGAGTGGATCACGTGGGCCAGTGCGGGTGCGTTCATTATCACGTGGGGTTGTGAGGGAGGGGGAAGGTGGGGAGGAACCACTCCAAAGCACGTCTTATGCTCCCCAATATCCTCTAACACGTGGTCGAGCAAGGTTGCTTGAAAGAGCACGTGGTGTGGTAATGGAGGGGGAAGGTGGGGAGGAACCATTCCCCAGCACGTCTTCTGCTCCCCAATATTCCCCTATTTCATCCCCACAGCCCCCTAATGTTCCTCAAGGCCGTAAGGGTAAGGGAAAGGGAAAGGGTAAAGGCAGAGGGAAGAGGAGTGACAGTGGGGAAGCCCTCCGTACTCCTTCTCCCCAACCTCCCCAACCAGGATCTCCTCCCCACCCAGATGAAGGCGGTGATGGGGACGAGGGATTTGTGTCGTGGGATTGGGAGGATGGGAGTGATTTTTCTCCCCTCATTCACCCCTTCACTGAGCAAGGGCGATCTGGCTGCATTGCACCAGGTATTCACTGTAATTCAAGCAGGTTGGATTTTTTCCACCTGTTTTTCAGTGAGGCCTTCGTAGATCAGATCGTTTTTCAAACAAACCTGTTTGCAAGCGCCCAGCGCCTAGAAAGTGAAAGATTGGGAACAAGGAGTAGGCATTCTATGATTTATGATTACCCTGTCTCCATTCCAGAAATGTTCTTATTTTTTGCCCTTGTCCTTTTGATGGGTATAATAAGAAAAAATAGAATTCCTGCTTACTGGACTAGGGACCCTGTTATGTTTACCCCCATATTTGGTCAAGTGATGAGCCGTAATCGGTTTCAACAAATTCTAAGTCGCCTCCATTTTTATGATGCTAATGACCCTGCAAATGCAAACAACACTGACAAAATGAGGCGAATTAGGCTGGTCTTTGATCACCTCAGGCAAACCTTTCGATCCTCATTCTATCCCTATAGAGATCTCGTCATAGACGAGAGTCTCGTGTTGTGGAGAGGCAATATTTCATTCAGACAGCATATACCCAGCAAAAGGCACCGTTTTGGGTTCAAGATCTTTGTTATGTGTGACTGTAGGACTGGATACGTGCAAGACATAGTCTTGTACACCGGTGCACAGACAGACATAATAGAAGATCGAAGTATAGGACTTTCGGGAGCAGTGGTAAAGACGATGATACAAGACTACCTTCATCGTGGTCACGTTCTCTACCTCGACAACTGGTACACTAGCCCTCTTCTCGCTCGTTATCTTCACAGACATGAAACGGGAGTCTGTGGAACCGTAAAGGTGAACCGGCGTCACATGGTCAAGGTAGGGCGGAAACTTGCAAGGAGTGAGGTTGTCTTCTTCAAAGCAAACAACATCCTTGCAACAATGTGGAACCACAACAGAGAAGTAAGCCTCTTGTCCACTGTTCACCGCCCCTTGATGCACCGTACTGATTCTGTTGATTACCATAGCGAGAGCAGGCGTCGTGTTTGGAAACCTGAGTGTGTAATGGATTACAATATAAACATGCTCCTCGTGGACCAGTCTGACTCCATGATATCGACGGTAGAGTGTGCCAGGACCACGATGAAGTGGTATAAAAAACTGTTCTTTCACTTGCTAGATATCACTGCTCTGAATTGCCACCACCTTCACGCCATGACCACAGGAGTTCAGGAAACCTTTGAAGGGTTTGTGAGGGAGCTCACACGAGAAATCTTTGCTAAGTATGCTGTTGAAAGGCCCCAACAGCGCCCCCGCACTGCCCCTATTACCCAGACTCCCCAGAGAATATCCGGCCGCCATTTCCCCACTCCTATCCCTCCCCAGCCCAACAGACCTAGGCCCCAGTGCAGGTGTCACGTGTGCAGTAATTCCCAGGTGAGACTCACGACACAGAGGAAGGACACCCGCTATGAGTGCGTGCAATGTGACGTGGGTCTGTGTATTCACCCATGCTTTAGTGAATATCACACGTTGCTGCAATTTTAGCATGGTGTGAATGCGAAAGGACGCTGAAATTATGAGGTAAATGCGACAGACGGACGCTCTGTGAAAATATCAGTCATGTGGATCGCCAAATATTAGTATAAAGTGCCTACGGGTAGAACATAAGTGAAAACATTGGGTGTAAGTATATAAATCTGCCCTAAGTTGAAACTTACATAGAGAGGGTTGTTTGATGCGATATTCTGTCGCTCAGTGCAATAAATACGGCCCCTTATTATATATTTTTTATTATGTGACATTCTTACGGGTATAATCTAAGTTCAAATTATTGTATATGATGATGTATATTCTAAGTCAAATATTCATAGCGTGTCTATAAAGATAAGGTTTCCTGACGCTTAGTCGAATGAATAAGGCACGTATTAGTCAAAATAAAAGTCAGCAAGTGATAAAGTGAATAATTAGTATATAAGTGTGTGAGTGAATTAGTATATAAGCGTGTGAGTATTATGTATGACGAAACATTCCTTGCGAGGGTATTTTCAGGCGATATTCTCACGCTCACTTGAATAAATAATGGCAGTAAGTATGTACAGTGCATTCGAGGGGTGTAAACGTGTGTAATGTAAGTGGGAAAATATAATTGGAGTGAATAAATAAAGTAGATGATGAAACACGAGCGTTTGAGATCGTGGTTGCTACGTGAATAGGCGCTAGCATATCGCTAAATGCCCTCGTAATGAATGAAAATAATTGAAAACCTTCACAGTGGTGGAGGAAAGGTTCTATGTAAATGGGAAAATACTTGGAAAGTGATAAAACAATTTGGTATGTTGAAATACGAGTCATAGCGAGTGCGCTTACTAAGCTGATGTGCGCTAAACTTATGCTGCATGTCATCATAATGAATGAAAACATCTGAAAACACTTACAAACAGTTGTAATTGGTAAATTGTCATTGAAACAGAAGTATACAAGTAGAAAAAATGATAGGTTGACTCATACCAGAAACTTAGCATGTAGCATGTTACGACTTGGACCTAACTCGCTATGCTCGCACGATGGTACAATGCTTATTTTTCCTATATATGTGTCTGAAATCCATTATATTGTTACTGTTATTGTTTATTAGTTCAAATTCAATAAATGTAGAGGTGTTGTGTGTTGTTTGTCCCATTATTCCTTACCATAGAAAACGTAAACACATATCCAGCCCATTACAGAATACGATACCTGTGGGGGGAAACCGCACCTGTATAGACCACTTATAGACCGCAGAGACCACTTTCTTCATGATTTTCCATCGTTTCTCGACCTAAGCGGAAGTTCTAGAAGAAAAAAAATTTTTCCAAAAAGGCTCGGGACTGGGGGATGTCATAGGTGCGGAAAGGCTCGGGACGTGACGGGTTAAGGAAGCACCACTTTCCCCTCCGCCTCAACCTTCAACCAGTTTTCTCAGGTAATGTGGTGGAAAATATAGTTTCGATATTTTGAGGCTATTATTTTCGTTGTTTTAGGATGAAATTAATTTGTCAGAAACTCAAAATTTTCAAAGAGCATTCCATAAAAGTTCTCAGTTGACAGTGTCACTTGCTTTTGCAAGATCGTTAAATGCAATATACAAGATGTGGTTTTGTTCGTGGCATTTCTCTTGTATCTGTCGGTAACAAAGATCATATCACATGCTGCGTTCCTTCCGAAACACACAGACACACAGACACACACACACACACACACACACACACACACACACACACACACCAGTCGAGCAGGGCAGTACTCCCGAGGTGGATGGAAAGCTGATGACAGGGAGTGCTGGAGCTCCCGTTTCATCAGCCCTCAGGACTAGTTCCTGACCATCCCCCTTTGCTGAACTATTTCAGTGTCTCAGTTACACAGAGAGTAGGCCAGCATGCTCTCCAGTACAAATTTCTCTAACTATCTTCACCAAACTACATGCATAGTACACACTACATTTCCTTTTCAAAAATCAACAAAAATGGCGTCTATCAATCAAGCCTCGGAGTCCCCAGGGGGGGGGACCATAAATGCCCCCGCCATCTGCCCCTCTCCCGGTGACGACTCGAGGTGCCTGGAACCACTGTCTGACTCTCTTCTTCTTCATTTCTGCAACATTCGCGGCCTTTCATCTAACTTTTCGCTCTGTTGAGCACCACCTCCTCCTCTAAACCTCACCTTCTTTTCCTGACGGAGACTCAGCTGTCTGAGGCAACCGACAGCAAACCCTTTTCTGTATCCTCCTACTTTCTCTATACTCATTTCAAAGCCAAAGGTGGCTGTTGTGTATACATACGCAACGACTTATCTTGCTCTCGTGTTCCTGAACTTGATTCTTCTGAATTCTCCACACTCTGGCTTCGGCTTTCCTGTCATTCTCTGACTAAATATATCTGTGCTGTTTACTTATCCCCTAATTCTACTGACTATCAAAAATTCTTCGACTATCTTACTTCTACGATGGAACACATTCTGTCCATTTCTCCTTTCTCTGAAATCTCCATTCTTGGAGATTTCAATGTTCACCACCACCTTTGGCTCTTCTCTCCTTTCACGGATCCACCTGGTGAACAAGCCTACATCTTTTCTATCCTTAATGACCTAGAGCAGCTTGTACAGCACCCTACCCGAATCCCTGACCGCCTTGGAGAGAGCTCCAACATACTTGACCTCTTCCTCACAACTAATCCTTCTGCTTACTCTGTTAATCTTTTCTCTCCGTTGGGCTCCTCCGATCACAACCTTATTACCTTAACCTGTCCTATCACTCCAGTACGGCCTGTGGACCCTCTAGGGAAACGTCGTCTGTGGCATTTTGGAGCCGCGAACTGGGAGGCCTTCAGGCAGTACTTCTTTGATTTTCCCTGGAATGATTATTGCTTCCATGGCCGGGAGCCATCTGAGTGTGCCTCGCGCATTACGGAGGTTATTCTCTCAGGCATGGAAGCATACATTCCTTTCTCATATCCTTTGACTAACGCAAGAAAGCCTTGGTTTAATCACGCTTGTTCTAATGCTGTCCGCAACAAGGAGAGGGCCTACAAAAGGTACCGGAGCCAACCCACCCCTGAATCACATCATCTTTACGTTTCTGCCCGGAATCGTGCTAAGTCTGTTCTTCGCTCTACTAAAAATAATTTCATCCATACTAAATGCTCTCAACTCTCCAACTCGAATTCTTCCCGCTCCTTATGGCACCTTGCCAAAATCTTTCTAACAACTTTACCATCATCCTTCCCTCCTCTTTTCTACTCTGATGGTTCTGTAGCTATTTCTTCTACTAATAAAGCAGATCTCTTCGCACAGACTTTCTCCTCCAATTCCACCTTAGACGATTCCGGTGCCGTTCCTCCATCACTTCTCCCCTCTGACTTCCTCATGGCTGACATTAAAATTTCTTCAGTTGATGTATTTTCTGCCATCACTGGCCTCAGTACTAACAAGGCATATGGGCCTGATGGGGTCCCTCCTGTTGTTCTCAAGAACTGTGCTTCTGTGCTTACACCCTGCCTAGGCAAACTCTTTCGCCTTTGTCTGTCAACTTGTACCTTTCCTTCTTGCTGGAAGTTTGCTCTCATTCAGCCAGTCCCAAAGAAGGGTGACCACTCCCAACCGTCCAACTATCGTCCAATTGCTTTAACGTCCTGTAATTCAAAAGTTTTCGAGTCAATTCTTAATAGAAAAATTTTAATGCATCTTTCCTATCACAACCTTCTTTCCGATCGTCAGTATGGGTTCCGTCAGGGACGCTCCACTGGCGATCTTCTCACCTACCTTTCAGACTCCTGGTCATCCTCCTTTCGGGACTTTGGCGAAAGCTTTGCCATTGCACTTGACATCTCAAAGGCTTTCGATCGAGTCTGGCATAAATCTTTAATTTCCAAACTGCCCTCCTACGGTTTCTATCCTTCTATCTGTGCCTTCATCGCTAGCTTCCTTTCTGGTCGTTCTATAGCCGCTGTTGTAGACGGCCATCGTTCTTCTCCTAGATCTATCAACAGTGGTGTTCCTCAGGGCTCTGTCCTATCACCAACTCTCTTCCTTCCTTTTATTCATCAATGATCTTCTAAGCTGTACATCTAACCCTATCCACTCATATGCTGATGACTCCACCTTCACCTTTCCATTCGGTTCCCGCAACGCCCATCTCAACAGTTACTTCAAGAAACAAGGGATGAGGCTATGGCACACCTAATGTCTGACTTGGCTCGTATCGCTGACTGGGGTAAAAACAATATGGTTGTCTTTAATGCATCCAAGACTCAGTTCTTACACCTATCAACCCGACAAAATCTTCCACAGGTATACCCATTGATGTTTGATAATGTTCAGCTTAATCCTGCATCATCCTTGAACATGCTTGGGGTTTCATTTACTCAGGACTTATCTTGGAAAGATCATATTACATCTCTTGTAAAATCTGCTTCCAAGAGATTGGGTGTGCTAAGCCGACTCCGCTCTTTCTTTACCCCTGCACAATTGTTGACTCTATACAGAGGTTTTATCCACCCCTGTGTGGAGTACAACTCTCATGTGTGGGGAGGCTCCCCACATACAGCTCTTCTCAATAGGGTGGAGTCAAAGGCTTTTCGTCTCATTAACTCTCCTCCTCTTACTGACTCCCTTCAACCTCTGTCTCTTCGCCGCACTGTTGCATCTTTATCTCTTTTCTATCGCTACTTTAATGGTCACTGCTCCTCTGAACTGTCTGCTTGCATTCCTCCACCTCTACGACGGGCGCGTAGCACCTGTCTGGCACAAACTCTCATCCCTTTTCTGTCCAACTCTCTAATGCAAGAGTTAACCGTTACTCCCAGTCTTTCATTTATGCAACAGGTCAGCTCTGGAACTGTCTCCCTCTGTCTGTATTTCCTGCTGCCTATGATCTCCAGTCTTTCAAACGCAGTGTGTCCAGGCATCTCAAAATGATCGGATCTTGAATTTGGCTCTCTATTGTATTTTGTTTTTCTCTTGGAAGGAACTGTTACTGCGGGCCACGGCCTTTGGTTCCTTCTTCCTCGCATAAAAAAAAAAAAAAAAACACGTAGAGGGATTCAACCGAGTAGGACGTGCGATATCGTTGCTCCGTACCGAACCAACATGGCCAGTGGCATTACCTAAATTAGTATCTTTGCATGAGTCAAGCTCTGTACTAGGTTAGATTAAATGATTTTTCATCATTAAAAGGAAAATAATAATAACTTTAAACAAGACTTGTTCACACAGGAAAGAAAAACAAGACGAAAGAATATGCTGAGTCATCTGAGGTTTGTTTAGACTACAACAACACGGGGATTGTAAGTATATACTTTGCACTTTTAGTATTGCAAAATGGATACATACTTTAGTAAAGCAAATTTGGAAAAGAAAAGGGATAAAAGTAAAAAGCAAAATGATGATTTCTACCAAGAACTGGTTGAAGTGGAGACTCACAATAGACTGGTTGAACGTGTAAACAAACTAGAAATGGCTTTCAAAAATGAAATTGATGAAATAAAGAAGCAGATGCGCTTGCAAAAGGAAGAAATAGAAAAACTAGGAAGGGAGGCCAATAAGAAAGACACAACCATCAGTGAACTAACAGTGGAATTGAGTACACTTAGAAAGAAAATGAGTGAAATGGCAAGTACAGTAGTCAATCACGAGAGTATTATGGAAGAGTTCAAAAATGATACAGAGACAATTAGGCAAGTAAGCAGTCTTATTGACCAGAGCAGTGATGTGGAAACCACGTATGCTGAAATGGTGAAAGTAAAGAAAGACGTAGAAACAAGGGTGGAGGAAAAAAGCATTAAAAAGGAAGTGAAAAGAATAATCCAAAACAATCCAAAGTTAGTCAGAGATTCAGTAGATATAAACAGATCTATAGTAATCACTGATATAGAAGAGGAAGAAGTAAAAAACAAGATCACAAGAGACAAAAAGGAGATGGCAAATGTAATGAGCTTACTGAAGGAAGTATCAGAGGAAATCTCTAGTAAAGACATAGAAGAACACAAAAGGTTAGGGAAATATGAGAAAAGCAAGACAAGATCTCTAAAGGTGATACTAAAAAATGCAAAGAATCTAATGGAAAAAGAGGAGTTCAAAAATGTATGGATAAAAAGATGCCTAACACAAGATGAACTGGAATTACTGAAAGAGAAGAGGGAGGAAGCAAAAACAAAAAATGAGGGAAGATCAGAAGAGGAGAAGAAGAATTTTTTTTACGAAGTAATAGGATTGCAGGTACGAAAGTGGTACACAAACAGGATGGAATAAAAAGGAGGAAGGTAGTAGAACCATGTCATGACAAGTATATAAACAAGATGATAAAGTTGATGTACTTAAATGTGGATGGAATGGTATCTAAATTACTAGAGATGAATGATTATGTCAGAGAAAATGAACCACAAATAATATGCCTAACTGAAACAAAATTAACACCAAGGATATCCAATGACATACTAAACTTAGAGGAATACAATATATGGAGAAGAGACAGAAATTAAAAAAAAGGAGGAATTATAATATTAACTAAGAAAAATCTAAAAGTCAATGAAATAAAACTAGATATTCCATCACAAGTAGAACTGATTGCAGTAGAGATCAACACATCTGAAGGTAAAGTAATTGTAGCCAATTTGTACATGCCATCCAGATCAAACACATGGGAAAGAGATGAATATGAGGACCTGGCAGAGAGTACAATTCAGAGTTTAAGATCATTACTACATAAAATGGAAGAGAAATCAGAAAGAATTATAGTAACTGGGGATTTAAATACAAATATAAATTGGAATACTCTAGATATAATTAGCCAAGAAAGCTGTTGGGACCAAAAGTTCCTGGATCTCGTACAGGAGTTCTTCCTAACGCAACATGTGAGGGAAACCACCAGAAAAAGAGGACTTGATGTACCTTCAGTGCTAGATCTTCTATTTACTAGGCAAGAAAATGATACTGACAGTTTAATATATCACCCTCCACTCGGCAAAAGCGATCATGCAGTACTAAATTATAACTTCAGGATAGCATATGACATAGTAAACAGCAATGGCAGTTACAAAAAGAGCCTAAACTATAAAAAGGGAAATTATCAAGACCTAAAGAAGTATTTCTTAGAAGTTGATTGGGAAAATGAGCTTAGAGGACAAGATTTAAATGCTGTATATAAAAAATTCTGTGAATTTTATGAAATAGGAGTCCAGAAGTACATCCCACAGCACAAAAAAGCAGATAAGAAAATACAGAAATGGTTCAATACAGAATGTAAAAAATCAAAAGAAAGAAGGGATTTGTTGTGGAATAGATACAGGAGACATAATAGTGAAAGGGCGTATAATAATTACAAACAGGCAAGAAACGATTATACAAGAATAAGGAGGGAAGCCCAAAAACAGTTTGAGGAGGATATAATAAATAAAAGTAGTGATCAACCAAAGCTGTTTTACAGCTATATCAGAAGCAAAACCAAAGTAAAAGATATAATACAATCAATTACGAACGAGGGAATCACTTATACACAAGAGAAGGATATATGTGAAGCACTAAATAAGAATTTCCAATTAGTTTTTACAGAAGAAAAAATTTTTGAGAGGGACTATGTGGAACATACATGTCCACACATACTACCAGATATACAAATAGCAGAAAGTGTAATACAGGAGGAGTTAAGTAGATTAGACAGAGGAAAAGCAAGTGGTACTGGTGAAATTTCATGTTGGGTACTACGAGAATGTGCAAAGGAGTTAAGTAAACCATTATTTTTAATTTTCAAGAAATCCTTGAGTCAAGGTAAACTACCTGATATTTGGAAGAAAGCAAATATTGTCCCCTTATTCAAGAAAGGAAATAGACAAAATCCACTCAACTACCGACCAGTATCACTGACCAGTGTTGTAAGCAAGGTATTAGAAAAGCTTTTAAGAAAAGCTTGGGTAAATCATCTAGAAGAACACAGTATGATAACAGAAAGACAGTTTGGTTTCAGAAAAGGAAAATCATGTGTTACTAATCTGTTGAGCTACTATGACAGACTAACAAACACAATACAGGAAAGGGAAGGATGGGTGGACAGTATCTATTTAGATTTCAAGAAAGCTTTTGACACAGTACCACACCAAAGACTTTAATGGAAACTGTACCATCAAGGAGGAATTCGAGGCAAACTGTTTTGTTGGATGCAAGACTTTCTCATAAAAATAGAAATGAGAACAGTACTAAGAGGAAACTACTCATCATGGAAAGAAGTGACTAATGGGCTACCACAGGGTTCAGTGCTGGCACCAATCATGTTTTTAGTGTATATAAATGATATAAACAGTAACACTGGAAATGAGAGCTATCTGAATATGTTTGCAGACGATGCAAAAAATACAAAGGAGAATTACTAACACAGACTCTTGTAAAGAGCTACATGAAGAATTAAATAAACTTCATGAATGGAGTAGTACATGGCAAATGGAATTCAATGTGGACAAGTGTCATGTAATCAAGTTTGGTAAAAGTGGAAAAAGACCTGATTGGGATTATAAGTTAGGAAATAAAACCCTATACACATCAGAAAGAGAGAAAGACCTAGGTGTGATCATCAATAACAGACTATCTCCGGCTGACCACATCAGCGAGAAGGTACGGAACATGTATACACTGCTTGCAAATATGAGAATAGTATTCACATACATAAATGAAGTCATGCTAAGAATAATAATAACATCATTCATTAGACCAACCCTGGAATATGCATCAGTAGTCTGGAGTCCTCATCTCAAAAAGCACATAGACAAGATTGACAAAGTTCAGAGGGCCGCTACAAGATGGATACCAAGCTTAAAGGACCTAAGCTACGAAGAAAGACTAAATAAACTGAATCTACCAACACTACAGGAGAGACGGAAAAAAGGTGACATGATAATGCTATATAAGTGCATATCAGGGAAGGAGAAAATAGACATAAATGATTACTTAACACATGGAGAAGCATCAGCAAGAGGACACTGCAAAAAACTGCATAAGAAGAGAGGTGATAAAGATGTAAGGAAATTCAGTTTCCCAAACAGAGCAATTGATCAATGGAATGCACTACCGAATGAAATAGTGTGCGCCAAAACAATTCACAAATTTAAGGATATGTACGATAAATATGGTTAAAGACACGGGACAGTACGAGCTTGACTCATTCCTGTAAAGATACAATTAGGTAAGAATTAGGTAAGAACACACACACACAAATTTTCTCTCTCTCTCTCTCTCTCTCTCTCTCGAAGTCTGAGATGGACAAATACTTATATACACTTGACTCATTCATTCTTCCTGTGTCTCCATCATTCTGTTTTTTCCACTCCAGCAATCGTTATATTTCCTACAATCTCTCGGTGTGGGATAAGTATTGCGTTCTCTCTATCACTACGCTATTGCAGTTTACTCTTTGCTTTCGTTCATCTTCTTCCTTTTTAATTTTGGGGGTAATTTAACTCCTTTTAAGTCTCCCTCTTGTTTTTAATCCGCTTAATCATCCTCAGTAAATTATAATCATTGTTGATCTGTGTGATGGTTTAATCTCTCTCTCTCTCTCTCTCTCTCTCTCTCTCTCTCTCTCTCTCTCTCTCTCTCTCTCTCTCTCTCTCTCTCTCTCTCTCTCTCTCTCTCTCTCTCTCTCTCTCTCTCTCTCTCTCTCTCTCTCTCTCTCTCATCACTGTATACTGTATGATTAATTTCCAGTGTTTTCTTACAATCGTCTGGTGGTTTAGTGCGCCAAGAGCGACAGTTAGGCTAAAAAGGAGTGTTATTGGCAGGTTCCATTCCCAAGTAGTGGCAAAATTTAATTAACTGATTAGTATTTTTTACTTATTTATACCTCGTAGTGGGTAACTGGGAGTATGTGTGTGTGTGTGTGTGTGTGTGTGTGTGTGTATGTGTGTATTCTTACCTACCTAATTGTTCTTACCTAATTGTATCTTTACAGGAATGAGTCAAGCTCGTACTGTCCTGTGTCTTAAACCATATTTATCGTACATATCCTTAAAATTGTGAATTGTTTTGGCACACACTATTTCATTCGGTAGTGCATTCCATTGATCAGTTGCTCTGTTTGGGAAACTGAATTTCCTTACGTCTTTATCATCTCTCTTCTTATGCAGTTTTTTGCAGTGTCCTCTTGCTGATGCTTCCCCATATGTTAAGTAATCATTTATGTCTATTTTCTCCTTCCCTGATATGCATTTATATAGCATGATCATATCACCTCTTTTCCTTCTCTCCTGTAGTGTTGGTATATTCAGTTTATTTAGTCTTTCTTCGTAGCTTAGATCCCTTAAACTTGGTATCCATCTTGTAGCGCCCCTTTGAACTTTTTCAATCTTGTCTATGTGTTTTTTGAGATGAGGACTCCAGACTACTGATGCATACTCCAGGGTTGGTCTGATGAATGATGTTATTATCCTTCTTAGCATGTCTTCATTTATGTATGTGAATACTATTCTCATATTTGCAAGCAGTGTATACATGTTCCGTACCTTCTCACTGATGTGGTCAGCCGGAGATAGTCTGTTATTGATAATCACATCTAGGTCCTTCTCTCTTTCTGGTGTGTGTAGGGTTTTATTTCCTAACCTATAATCCCAATCAGGTCTTTTTCCACTTTTACCAAACTTGATTACATGACACTTGTCCATATTGAATTCCATTTGCCATGTATTACTCCATTCATGAAGTTTATTTAATTCTCCTTGTAGCTCTTTACAAGAGTCTGTGTTAGTAATTCTCCTTTGTATTTTTGCATCATCTGCAAACATATTTAGATACCTTTCATTTCCAGTGTTACTGTCTATATCATTTATATACACTAAAAACATGATTGGTGCCAGCACTGAGCCCTGTGGTACTCCACTAGTTACTTCTTTCCATGATGAGTAGTTTCCCCTTAGTACTGTTCTCATTTCTATTTTTATGAGAAAATCTTGCATCCAACAAAACAGTTTGCCCCGAATTCCTCCTTGATGGTACAGTTTCCATAAAAGTCTTTGGTGTGGTACTGAGTCAAATGCTTTCTTGAAATCTAAATAGATACTGGCCACCCATCCTTCTCTTTCCTGTATTGTGTCTGTTACTCTGTCATTGTAGCTCAACAGATTAGTAACACATGATTTTCCTTTTCTGAAACCAAACTGTCTTTCTGTTATCATATTGTGTTCTTCTAGATGATTTACCCAAGCTTTTCTTATAAGCTTTTCTAATACCTTGCTTACAACACTGGTCAGTGATACTGGTCGGTAGTTGAGTGGATTTTGTCTATTCCCTTTCTTGAATAAGGGGACAATATTTGCTTTCTTCCAAATATCAGGTAGTTTACCATGACTCAAGGATTTCTTGAAAATTAAAAATAATGGTTTACTTAACTCCTTTGCACATTCTCGTAGCACCCAACATGAAATTTCATCAGGACCATTTGCTTTTCCTCTGTGTAATTTACTTGACTCCTCCTGTATTACTTTTTCTGATATTTATATATCTGGTAGTATGTGTGGGCATGCTTGTTCCACATAGTGTGTGTGTGTGTGTGTGTGTGTGTGTGTGTGTGTGTGTGTGTGTGTGTGTGTGTCTGTGTCTGTGTCTGTGTGTGGGTGTGGTTGTGGGTGTGTGCACGCGCACCCTCTGCAAGCCCTGTATTACACGTTCCTGTGGTGTTATCGCTGAGGGTGATAACTGGGAAAGTGATATCAGCATATACTGGCTAGATTCACCAAAAAATATCTTTATATTTCCTGTCGCTGTTTTCTAACTGCCCCTTGTACGGTGCGTCACCGTCTCACACAGTCTTAGTTGTTATGCTGACGGTCGTATGATACGTGCAAGTTTGACATCCAAAGAGACAAGTGGAGGTTTCTCTTTTATATGATGCCACCAGGAGGTTAGAGCAGTCATCATATCATCGTTTAAATCATCATTGTCGTCAATCGTCACCAATCGTCATCAATCAATGATCATCATTATCATCAATCATCATCAGTCATCATTTATCAATCACCATCATCATTATCATCAGAAATCATCATCATCATCATTCAGACCTATTTCCCACCTAAGGATGGGGTGAGGTAAGGCCATGAAAACATTAAAGAAGAAAAAAAAAGAGAAACTAACCAAAAATCTTCCCAGGTGAATAGGGCACATACTCATTCACTTACCATTCAAGCCCCTGGAATGGTGCCTCCATCGCTCTTCATAATGCTCTCACATAGAATAATTCTGACGGCTCATTCCTTACCAGGAAAGAATAGGGATGCCACAGTCTTGGGGTTAGCTATTTCTGTCTCCCATTCTGTATCATGTAACTCTGCCTTTGCCTCTGTTACTCCCTCGCTTTGGTTTTTGCCATGTGGACCTCAGACGGTGCTCACATAATACTACAGTGGAGGGAGTGAGGCGGGTGTGACGTATGTGGCCAATAAATCAAAACATTTTTCGAGAGAGAAAGAGAGAGAGATGGAAGACGGTGAGTCCGAGTGGAGTACAATCAAGTCTAGTTGTTCATTTACCATCCTCTTTAATCCAGACATTGCTTCTGTAAGTTGTGTGTGTGTGTGTGTGTGTGTGTGTGTGTGTGTGTGTGTGTGTGTGTGTGTGTGTGTGTGTGTGTGTGTGTGTGTGTGTGTGTGTGTGTGTACTTACTTTAGCTTATGGGTTTGTGTGTGTGTCATGGCGTGAAGATCATCTTGCACCAACACCTGTGCGAATCACGTTATATATTTGTACAACATGTGTCTGGATTGCAACTGAGCTTATTCAGTGTCGTAACTAGCAACAAAAACTGCGCTACATATAATACTTAGCGAGCTTCTGGTGTTATATCCCTTTCACCCTAACTTGGCCAGATTTTCATCTTCTTACAGCGTATTGTACCTACCTCAGTGGCAGGGAAAGTCACTTCTTTGTGACTAGCATTGTATTCTAGTAACTAGCACTGTATTCTAATGGTAATCTATGGTAAGAACTCGATATTAAGGCTTGAGAGAATTTTGGGTCAAGTAAAAGTTTTCTCAAGTTATAGTTACCTCACGGACTGAACTCAGTTGCAGTTGACATGTGGCACCCAGACATAGGTTGACGTGTAGCTTCTGGTGTGAGACGACCATTATGGAAAATATTTTCGTTTTTACTTGGGAATACCTCAGTTTTGCATGAAATACGGGACAAGAGGCAAGACAAGACACGACCTAATAAAGTAGAATGGGAAGAGATGTGAGGGAAAAGAAGGGGAAAGGAACGGAGACGGAATGGAGGGAATAGAACGGGAAGCAAGACATGGGGAAAGGAATAGACAGAGAAGGAAGGAGGCGAGAGAGATAATCCAGAATCTTAGTTTAGTTCCTTGAGGCCAAGTGTGAGCTAATATTCGATAGATTTTTGGACTTTAACACTGGCTATGTCTCACTTTTGTTTCCCCATGAGTGGAGAAGATAGATAGATAGATAGGTAGAGAGAAAGAGAGACAGACAGACAGACAGACAGAAGGCAGTGTCAGATGGAAAATGTGTGTGTGTGTGTGTGTGTGTGTGTGTGTGTGTGTGTGTGTGTGTGTGTGTGTGTGTGTGTGTGTGTGTGTGTGTGCGTGCGCTTGCGAGCTGCTGAGGATTATCTGATTTATCGTGGAGTGTAAATGTAATGTGGCTATAAATCCAGTTGGCCTCTCTTGGATGGCTGTGGTACTGGCTGGGTCTCGTGATTCACGTGGATATAAAAGGTGATATTACCAAGTGTGTTGGTGGCTGTATACCAGGCGGCCATATTTCACACCAGCATCATATGGCAGTTGCAGTGCCTCTGGTCTAGATGCTGGGGAGTGGTTTGAGTCCGATATTAGAATAAATTTTATACACTCAAAGAATTATGGGTTCTTAGTTTGTCTACACTGGCGATCTGCCACAACATACCATCTTTGTCACCAAGTTTGCCACCACTACCACCCCTATCGCCCTCTCTCACGATAATCGTCATATCACCCATCATGCCACCAACTGTCACCCTAGTCATTCCACTTGTCTGTCACCACTGCCACCGTCCTAACCCTATCTGCCACCAAATGTCACCCGAGTCATCCCATTTGTCTGCCACCACAGCCACCGTCATCACCCTGCCAGTAAACATGATCATCCTGTCACCTTTCTTGTCACCACCTGTCACCCGAGTCAACCCACTTGTCTGCCACCACTACCACTGTCATCAAACTGTCATCACAGTCGTCCTACTACCCTTCGTTCCACCACCTGTCACTCTAGTCATCCCATTTGTCTGCCATCACTGCCGCCGTCATCAAGCACTGCCACCACAACTAAAATTTCCACGGCATCTCTATAAAAAAAAACAGAAGTGCATTTTTATTTACTGGGATCTTGAACACGAGATAATGTGTACAGTATATTCTGCTTGGTGGGCGGCTCTAAAAGGATCTATTTGTTAAATTTATGGCTCTCCTCACGGGGAGAGAGAGAGAGAGAGAGAGAGTGAGACGGGGGAAGAGTAAAAATATGCTCTGACTGAGAGAGAGACACCTAGAGCATGAGAGCAATACGAGTTATTACAAGGGTATGCAATGCCATTTGAGCTTTGTTCTTTTAGCTAGTTGGGCTTTCGGGCACATCGAGGGTGAAACATGGAAATGCTAAGATCTCCTTCAATAACTGCTTATCGCATTCACGTAGGTAGCAAGGAGTTTTTTGTGTATTATAAAGCCGTCCATTGTTGTAATTATTATTATTAGTAGTAGTAGTAATAGTAGTTGTAGTAGTAGTAGTAGTGATGGTGGTGGTAGTAGTAGTAGTAGTAGTAGTAGTATCATCATTATTATTATTATTATTATTATTCTTATTATTATTATTATTATTATTATTATCATTACTATTTGGGTTTTCTACTGCTCTACGCCTCTTCCTTGCCCCTCCTTTGCCCCTCCCTTTTCCATTATCATAAAGCCATTCGGTAATACTTTTTGGAGCTTTTAACAACACTACCTCTCGTTGCTTTGGATACAATAGACATTATATTGCATATTTAAATTTTCTTACCATCACTGCCGTCCTCACCATCCTTTATTTTCTACAAGCTCTTGATTCCATCACCGTCACTTTAATCTTACTTTCAATATTAATAAACTGAACCGGTATTAATGAATATTTTTTCTGCTGTTCTCTCCGATACATTCCCTGCCCCATTTTGAGGAGATTATATGTATCTTATGCTTAGTTATCCCCTGGTTTGCCCGTATTTCTTTGATGTTATATAAACTTTATATATGTTTGTTTCTTCTGCTTTCTCCCTCCCCCCCCCTCTCTCTCTCTCTCTCTCTCTCTCTCTCTCTCTCTCTCTCTCTCTCTCTCTCTTTCTGTCACATTGTGCTCCAGAACTCTCTCTATCAGCCTATTTCTTTTATTGCCTTGATCTCTCGTGATATTGTGTTTCATCGTCCAAAGGTCTCATGTCCAATTTCTTCACACTTACTCTATTCTCGTCTTTCCATGTTTCATCATCTTGACTCGTATTTTCGATGGTTAAGTCTACCTATCTATTGCAAGTCGCCTTAATCCCGAAAGGGGTGGCAACAAACAAATCACCTCCAAGTAGCCCTGTCCCCTGCCATTTCACTGCCCGCTCCCAGCTCACCCTCACTCTCTCATATACCTCTCCATTCCATCCCTCCATTTCATCCTTGACCTCCTCCTCCGTCTCCCACCCTTCATCTCGCTCACACACACTTTCCTCGTCAGTCTCTCGCTCCCCATCCTCTCCAAATAGCCAAACCACCTTAATGTGTTTCTCTAAACGCTTCCTGTCATATCCACAACCACACCACAACGCTCCTTCACTTCCTCATTTGCCAGTCTGTCTCTCCATGTGACTCTGCTTGCTCCTCTCAAGTAACTCATCTCCACTGCTCTCACTCTTGACTTATGTCCCTCCAACAAGGTCCAAGCTTCACAACCATACGTTAGAGCTGGTATCACATTATTGTCATGCAGTGACTTTTTTTACGTCAGTGCTCACTTCCCTGTTTCTTATTACTGCTTTCAATGAACCAGCAACCATTCTCTCTTATTGTACCCTTTCAAGCACTTCACCCTCTAAACTTCCATCCTTACTCATCACACTACCCAAGTACTTAAACGCACTCACATTTTCCATTTCCTCCTTATCCAACATCACTGTACATTCACTGACTTCATTTCTCTCGAAGACCATAAATTTACTCTTCCCTACATTCACTTTTATATTCCGTTTCTTACACACACCCACAAACTCATTCACCAAGCCCTGCAGTTCCCCTACGTCCTCACTTAACAACACAGTATCATCTGCAAACAACAGTACAGGGAGTTTCCAAACACTGGCCTCTCTCGTCAGGGCCGCTCCAACACCCACTGCCCTGCCTTGTAACTCTTATAACCCCATCCATATACAGATTGAACAACCATGGAGACATGACACATCCCTGTTTCCATCCAACCTTCAAAGAGAAAAATTCATTCAGTTCACTATCCACACGCACTACAGCCTTAGTACCCTCATAATTACACTTCACAGCATTCAACAACGTCCCATTTACTCCATATATTCTTAATACTTTCCACAGTCCTTGTCTACCCACCCTGTTATATGCTTTATCCAAATCCATGAATGCTGCATGTAACTTCTTTCCCATCTCTAAAAACTTTTCCACTAAAGACCTAGAAATGAATATCTGATCTACACAACTTCTTCCCTTTCTAAAACCTCCCTTTTCTTCTTCAACTAATTCCTCTGTTATTTCCCTAACTCTCTCAATAAGTATCTTATCATATACTTTTCCTATTAAACTAAGAAGACAAATGGCCCTATGATTATCATACACTTCTTTTTCCCCTTTTCCATTGTACAGGGGAATAATTATACCTGACTTCTAATCCTTCAGGACTTTACCTTCCTCCCAGGCCAATCTGCACATCTTCCACATTAATTCTACTTCTATCTCTCCCCCATGCTTTGGCATTTCACAACATACTCCATCAATTCCTGAGGCTTTCTTCATTTTGACTTTCTTCATTGCTTCCACAACTTCCACCATACTGATTTCTTCCTCTCTTCTGACCTTCCACCTTCTCCCAGCCATTCCCCAGCCACTTATACACTCATTATTTTCATTCTCTACAGTATGTTCATCAATTCCTTAAGTAGTTCTCTCCATCTGCTCATTTTTCTCCCTGCTCCACTAGCAATCTATCATTTATATCTTTCACACCCCGGCTAAATTGTTTATTATCGTGTCTAACGTTCTTTACCTCTTTCCAGAACATTTTCTTACATTCCCTCTACTTTACACCCAAATTCCTTCCAAATTTCTCATCCACTCACTCCTTATTCTCTCGTATTAATATATTCACCTCTCTCTTCCTCCCAACACATCTCTCTCTCTCTCTCTCTCTCTCTCTCTCTCTCTCTCTCTCTCTCTCTCTCTCTCTCTCTCTCTCTCTCTCTCTCTATTCACCTCTCTCTTCCTCCCAACACATCTCTCTCTCTCTCTCTCTCTCTCTCTCTCTCTCTCTCTCTCTTCTGTCTCCCAACATCCTCCACGTCCCTCCTTCTCATCCACTCACTACATGCTTTCATCTTTCGTGCCACAGCCTGTCTCACTTCTTCATTCCACCATGCTGTTCCTTGCACCTTTTTTCGTCTTTTCTTCACCCCACACACCACCTCACATGCTACACATATGTCTTTTGTATATATCAAACACACACCTTCCACGTCCCTCAGCTATTCCAGATCTTATTTACCCGATAGCTCCTCCACTTTTCTTTTATATTCTACTTTTTTTTCCATCCTCTTGCAACCCTCCTTGTATGAACTACTTCCTTTTGTCTTTCCCTTCCTCTCTTCCTCCATTTCATTTGAACCTTGACTTTCACCACCACCAATCGGTTGTCAGAAAGTCCACTCTCCCAGCCTCTACATGCTCTGGCATCCATTACACACCGTCTCATTCTTTCATGCACACACACATAACCATCACCTTCCGTTCATTCAGTTCACCACCAGCTCTTCTCATCACTTGCCGTATATACCTGTGGATCAGTTTGTGTCTAGGGAGGGTATTGGTTAAGTAAGCTTCCTAATACCTCTTCCATTGTGATTTGTTTTTGGTTATTTGTGGTTAATATCCTTTTGTACTTTAGTGATGCAGAGTAAAACGATACTGGAAGGGTTTATGTGACACAGAAGAGGTCACTAAGGTGTAGTAAGCAAAATAAATCGCCTAGGAAAAGGTGTTAGGGAGTATAACTGAGGAGAATATGGGTTTTAATCGTACCAGGTGTTACTGTAGTCGCGGCGCCCGACTCTGACGCTGTCATTATCGTACCCTGGCAACCTACCATTCAAAATTGCGTCTGATTTCGTATCATAGTATACATGAATCATATTATTATGCATGCATATATTATACACGAATATTATTATATACGAGCATATTATACACGAATCGCATGCGTCTCATATTATACACGAAATCAGACGCACTGTTGAGGGGTAGGTTGCCAGGGCACGATAATACCAACCTCAGAGTCGCGTGCCGCGGCTATAGTTTCTTCTGAGTCAAACTGTTGTCCTCTCACTGGCCCATCATCTTCCCTTTTCTTCACCTTCATTGTCGTTATTCATCCTTTGCACCATCATTCCAGCCCTATTTACCATTAACCCCTACACCACGGGGTTGTTTTTTGCACTCCTTGCACGTCCCATGAGGATATTCACGCTCCAATTGACTTTATAAAAATATTTGCCAAAAATCAGTTATTAGTCCTAGAATATTAAAATTATATATATGTGTGTGGATGAAAGGATGCGAAGATGTGTAATGGATGCAAGAGTTTATAGAGGCTGGGGGAGTGGATTTTCTGACCACTACTTGGTGGCGGCCAGAATTAAAATTCAAGTAAGATGGAGGACTAGAAGAAGGGAAAGACGAGAGGAAGGAGTAGTTGCAAGGAGAGTGGAAAGGTTACAAGAGGATGAGAAAAAGGCAGAGTATCAGAGAGAAGTGGAGGAACGATTGGGCAATTATGAATTGGAGCAGATGGGAGACGTGGAAGGTGTGTGTAGGATATTTACAGAAGAAATATGTGCAGCATGTGATGTGGTGTGTGGAAGGAAGAGAAGACGGAGGGGGGTGAAAGGAACAACGTGGTGGACTGAAGAGGTGAAACAGGCTGTGGCACAAAAGAAGAAAGCATACAATGAATGGATGAGAAATAGGGGCGTGGAAGAAGTTGAGAGGCGGAAGAGAGAGTTATATGTAGAAAAAAAGAAAGAGGTGAAAAGATTAGTAAGAGAGAGTAAGAAGAGAGTGGATGAGGAATTTGGAAGGAATTTGAGTGTAAAGTGGAGGGACTGTAAGAAAATGTTCTGGAAAGAGGTGAAAAGAGTAAGGCAGGGTGGAAGTGAAGTTAGCAGGGGAGTGAAAGATAAAAATGGTAGATTACTAGTGGAGAAGGGAGAAAAAGTGAGCAGATGGAGAGAACACTTTAAGGAATTTTTGAACGTAGAGGATGGAAGTAATGCGAGTATAAGTGGCTGGGGAATGGCTGGGAGAAGGAGTGAGGTGAGAAGACAGGAAGAAATCAGTAGGATAGAAGTTGTGGAAGCAATGAAGAATGTTAAATCGGGGAAAGCCCCAGGAATTGATGGAGTGTGTGGTGAAATGCTGAAGCATGGGGGAGAGATAGTAGTAGATTGGATGTGGAAGATGTGCAAATTGGCCTGGGAGGAAGGTAGAGTCCCGGAGGATTGGAAGTCAGGTATAATTATTCCCTTGTACAAAGGAAAAGTGGAAAAAGAAGTGTGTGGTAATCATAGGGGCATTTGTCTTCTTAGTATAATAGGAAAAGTGTATGGTAGGATACTTATTGACAGAGTTAGAAAAAGAACAGAGAAATTAGTTGGAAAAGAACAGGGAGGCTTTAGGAAGGGAAGAGGTTGTGTAGATCAGATATTCATTCTTAGATCTTTAGTGGAAAAGTTTCTAGAGAAGGGAAAGAAGTTGTATGCGGCTTTCATGGATTTGGAGAAAGCATATGACAGGGTGGATAGACAAGGATTGTGGAAAGTGTTAAGAATATATGGAGTAGATGGGAAGTTGTTGAATGCTGTGAAGAGTATGTACGATGGTGCGAAGGCTGCAGTGCGTGTGGATGGTGAACTAAGTGAATTTTTCTCTTTGAAAGTTGGTTTGAAACAGGGATGTTTCAAGTCTCCATGGTTGTTCAATCTATACATGGATGGGGTAATAAAAGAGGTACAAGGTAGGGTAGTGGATGTTGGAGTGGCCCTGGTGAGAGAGGATAGTGTTTGGAAACTCCCTGTACTCTTGTTTGCAGATGATACTGTGTTGTTGAGTGAAGACGAAGGGGAGCTGCAAGGCTCGGTGGATGAGTTTGGGAGAGTGTGTAAGAAACGGAATCTAAAGGTTAATG
This sequence comes from Coenobita brevimanus, assembly GCF_032717465.1. NCBI lineage: Eukaryota > Metazoa > Arthropoda > Malacostraca > Decapoda > Coenobitidae > Coenobita > Coenobita brevimanus. Next base: position 20,093,330 of record NC_137002.1, read on the forward strand.
TAAGGAAGAGTAAAGTGATTGTCTTTGAGAGAGGTGAAGTCAGTGAATGTATAGAGAGGTTGGATGGTGAGGAATTGGAAAATGTGAGTACGTTTAAGTACTTAGGTAGTGTGATGAGTAAGGATGGAGGTTTGGAGGGTGAAGTGCTTGAAAGGGTACAGCAGGGAAGAAAGGTTGCTGGTTCTTTGAAAGCAGTGATAAGAAACAGGGAAGTGAGCATGGAAGTGAAAAAGTTACTACATGACAGTATTGTGATACCAACTCTAACGTACGGAAGTGAAACTTGGACGTTGTTGGAAGGACACAAGTCAAGAGTGAGAGCAGTGGAAATGAGTTATTTAAGAGGAACCTGTGTTGTCACATGGAGAGACAGGCTGACGAATGAGGATATAAAGGAGCGTTGTGGTGTTGATGTGGATGTGATAGGAAGCGTTATGAGGAACACACTGAGGTGGTTTGGCCATGTGGAGAGGATGGAGGGTGAAAGACTGACGAAGAGAGTGTGTAACTTGCAATACTTTAGTGATAGAAACTCCGTGTACAAACAGCTAGATAAGGAGTTTATTACAAGCTCACAGTAAAACAGTCTGCCCGGCTGGGATGTCTGCTATCAACTGATGCAATAACGCCGTCTTCAGGTGTGGGAAAGCATGCTGGCCTAGCAAATTTAGTGGGGGCATGTATGCATTGGGGGGGGACATATATACATCGGGGGTAGACATATTGTGGAGGGGGTACACTACTCCCCCGGGTAGCGGAGACGGTGGCTCCTGACACCGGGGGTGAAAAGGTGTTTGATTATAGTAGTAAGGCAGGACCAGGGAGGTTTGTACAAGGGATAAGTATGATACAGGGGCAGTAGGGGAGACATGGCCATGTTGAGGGGAGGGAATTAGAACGATATATACAGATGAGATATACAAGGATTAATAGGTACAAATTCAGTAAGGGTCGAAGGTATATATAAACATAATGGGAATTACACAATAATAGTTTGATACATGATAAACAAGGAGTAGATATGAGAGTTCTATTGTTGTTCTTCCTTCAGTTTTTTTTTTTTTTGTATTTTCTGTAGGATACACTGTCACTCAGTAATGCATGAAAGAAATACCATCATTTTCTAGTAGGCAGAGTGCTGTTCACAGTTTGGTTAAATGGTAGATGGCAATGGTAGTCACGGAATGCGAGGGCACTAAGTACGGGGAGTTTCTACGTCGTGTGTAGGGCGTACTATGCCTGTAGCGACTCTGATTTCCTGGAGTCGACGTTCCATTTTTCTGACACAACAATGCACTGCACAGATGAGGAGTAGAAAACCTATGAAAGCGATAACCACAGGGGGAAACACAACTGTTGGAGGAACCCATGAACGGCTGAAGGCCAGAGAAAATTGATCCATAATGAAATCACTGTCATTGAGGAAGGTGAGCATGTGCAAGTGAGGGGAGGTGATGGTAATGTTGGCAGAAGGTAGGGTTGAAGGCATGTCGATTGGTTGAAAGATGTCATAGGAGTGGGTACGAACAGCTTGGTGATAGCGAGTGGCGTAAGTGATGACGGACTCTGATTTGACGGTACAATAGTCAGGGGCTTTGTAGAGACCACTAGCGGGGACGGAGCGAACGGAAGAACCAGGACACATGATTGTGACAGAGATGGGGACAGCAAAGAAGAAGTACTGGACATGGTTGACGTGAGCATGGTGGACCGGGAGGTCAGGAGCTGGGACAAAAGAACAGGCCGAGTAGATGGAATGGTTGCGAACTAAAGCAGACTCACAGGGTGTAGCACTGCTAGGGAAGATAGCGAAAAGGTGGGCAGCACAGAGACGAGAGGTCGGAGTAAGGGAGGAACATTGCTGGAGGTCTGTGGAAGAAAGGAAGGCAACGGAAAGATGATCATGGGAGAGGAGGAAATATTCTGAAGGAACAGATACCTGTAATAAGGAGTTGTTGAGGCAGAAAGGGAAGGGAATGATGTGGAAAAGGTTAAAGGTTATGGCAGAACGGAGAGGAATATGGACGACGACGTATGTAGTGAGAAGATTGGCTTCGAGAACAGGATAATAATATTCAAGGGAGGAGTAAGGGAGGACTGGGGAGAGACCGAAGGTGGAGTGAGCCCATTCCAGGACAGAACGGAGAGCTGAGACAGGTACTAAGTCGGCAGTGACACGTCCATTGATAGCATCGACCAGGATACGAACCAAGGTAGAGACTTGAGACAGGAGAGAGTCAACGGCCAGTTGGAGATTATCCATGTTGAGTTTGAGGTAGAAGAACTGAGAGATAACGTTGAGATCTGAAAGGTGGCGTTGTAAGATATCGGTGAAATTGTTTAGAGTGGACGTGACTTCATTGAGTTGGGTTGTGAGCTTCTGTAACATAGTGTGTTGAATTTTAAGGACTTGGCGTTGTGATTCTAGGGCGGAAGCTAAATAAGTGAGATCAGATTTGAAGCCAGAAATGTCACGGGCTGTAGCAACGCCAAACAAGCCACTAAGAATCTCACCGCCGAAGTTGAAGAGACCTCGTTTCACACGAGAACGACCCACGGGTGTCTGAATGGAAAATGTGTCATTGAGCTCAGTGAATCTGTTACTTATGTATTGCAACTGCCAGGAAAGTGGGAGGAAAAGGTTATAGAGATACTCATTCGGGTTGTGTGTCCCCATGAGGGCCGTGAGATGGTTCCTGATTCCGTGGAGCTGGTGCGCGTAGGCAGGTAGGGCAATGGCTACGTCGGCCAGGGGCGCAAGATCGTAGGGCAAAGAGGCGATGTCGTCGATAAGCATTACCTCGCCTCCCGAGCCGACCAAGGCCCCGGGACGTACTCCACCATCGTCCTGACCTGACCCAGACCCCAGGAGGGTCAGCACTGCCAGCAGGGAGATCGCTAACATCGTACCTAGAAAATCAGGGTAGAGTTAATTGGGGAGGTCGTGAAGAGGTTGATGGGCAGAGCGCAGTTTGGAACGATATTGAGTGATTGATGAATGAGCAGGTGGAGATGGAGAGGAAGGAGACTGAGGGATAGGTGGAGACAGAGTAGATTGAGGGATGGGAGGAGGGGAAGAGGGGGCAGGAGGTTGTTTAAGTGACTCTTCCAACACGAGGCCACGGGGTGCTCGTTTTAAGTCATCGACGTTGACCCATCTGGTGTCCCTAGTGGACAGGTCCTGGAGGTGAAATTTGTTGCCTTGTCGAGTGAGGACGCGGTGGGGCCCTGTAAATTTGTCATCCAACTTAGAGGAACGCGTATGGGAATGGGCAAAGACAAGATCGCCTACATTGATAGTGATAGGAGAGGTGGACTTATGTTGGCACTGCAGCATGTCCTCCTGAGAGGAAGCCAAAGTGGATTGGATATACTGGTGGATTGTCTGGAAGTTGGCCAATTTTAGTTTAACATAATCATCCATGTTGTAGATGGGTTCTGGCTTTGAGGATAAGAGAGAGTATGGGAGGTCCTTGTCAAAACCAAAGAGGACGAAGAAGGGAGATTCAGCAATGGATGCATTGATGGAACTATTGATGGAGGATGCCACTTGGGGAATCCAGTCATCCCAGGACGAACTATGGGAGCCTGGATGTCTGAGGCACTCTAAGATTTTTCGGTTGTGGCGTTCTACAAGGCCATTGGAAGCCGGATGGTTAGGCACGACATTGCACTTACTGATATGAAAGTGGCGACAGATCTCATCTAGAAGGCTATTGTTGAATTCTGTACCGTTGTCAGTAAGAATGGTATGAGGGGTACTGAATGGGCAAATTACGTGATCTACAAAGGCACGTGCAACGCTCTTCGCGGTCTTGTCGGAGAGGGGTACGAGGACACAGTAGCGGGAGAAGTGGTCGACAGCTACGAACAAGTACTCAGCGCCAGATTCTGTGAGAGGAAGTTTTAAGAGATCGATTGAGACAGTTTCCCATGGTCGTGACGGGATTGGGTATTGTAAGAGCGGTGCTGGTAAGCCGGTTGATCCTTTGTGGCGGTGGCAGGAGAGGCAAGAGTCACAGTGGGCATTGATATCGCGGCGCATGGTTGGCCAATAGTATTTGAGACGTGCTTGGCGCAAGCATCGGTCTTTACCTGGATGGGAAGCTTGAGGAGTATTATGAACAATATGAAGAACCTTTGGTATCAGGGCAGTGGGGACAACAAGTTGGCGTACTTCGCGATTGGGCATATCTTTGCCTGTTAGCAGTGTTTTCCTGTACAAGAGATCATCATCTAGCATGAACTCATCTAGTGATACTGGCAGAGTAGGTAAGGTCGAGGCATCGCCAGATTCTAGGAAATAAATGACTTTGGACCACATGGGGTCTTGGCGTTGAAAGTTTCGAACAACGTCTGACGTTAGTGTAGTGTTTTCAGTTACTTCAGGCTGCAGTGATGTTATAGCTGCCGCTACGTGACGTGAGAGTGCGTCTGCGACTACATTCAACTTGCCTGGTACATATTGAAAAGTGGGATTAAAGTCCTGGATGATGATAGACCATCTAGCTAACCTACCTGTTAGGTTGCGATTTTTGAACAAATCACATAGTGTAAGGTGGTCTGTTTGGATATGCACTGGATAACCATAGACAATATCTCTGAAATGTTTCAAGGACCAGATTACCGCTAGTGCTTCGAGATCTGTGACACTGTAGTTACGTTCAGCGGTTGTAAGGGTGCAACTAGCATACGCTATTACGCGCTTCCTTGATGCTTCATCGAGTTGCATCAAAACGGCACCAAGTCCAGTGCCTGAGGCGTCTGTGCAGAGAAGGAAGGGTGTGGTATAATCAGGGAACGCTAGAATAGGGGCATTTACAAGAGCTGTCTTTAGCTTTTGGAAAGCCTGTGACTGGTCGTTAGTCCAAACAAAGGGCACATTCTGCTTGAGTAAGTGGGTCAGAGGAGCGGCGATCTTCGCGTAATCGCGGGTAAAGCGACGATAATAGCCACTGAGGCCCAGGAAACTTCGTACAGCGTCGGTAGTGGTAGGTTCTGGGAAGTTAATGATCGCCTTAGTTTTATCCTCATTAGTATGAATGCCTTGTGCATCTACGACATGGCCTAGGAATTTGATTTTCTTTCGCAGGAAGTCACATTTACTGAGATTGATTTTTAGGCCTGTGAGCTTGAGGCGTTCAAAGACTTGCTGGAGTTTGGTAAAATGATCAGGGATGGATTTACTCACAACAATGATATCATCTAGGTAAGCAAAAAGAGAGTGTCCCATCATACCGCTGAAGACTGAATGGATAAGTCGCATGAACACGGAAGGAGCATTTATCAGACCAAAAGGGAGTCTCTTAAACTGAAAATGTCCGGAAGGGGTGCTAATGGCTGTAACTGGGCGAGAGGACTCTTCCATTTCGACCTGCCAGTACCCGCTGAGGAGGTCTAAAGATGAAAAGATTACGTTATTTTCACCAAGGGATTCTAGCAAATCAGTGAGGACAGGTAGCGGGAAACGGTCTGGAACGGTGACAGAATTGACCTTACGATAGTCGACTACTGGTCTAAGGTTGCCGTCCTTCTTTGGTACTAAGAAAAGTGGACTATTCCATGGACTGACGGAGGGTTCAATAATGTCCTGGTCTAACATGTTCTGTACCATTTGATCTGTTTGCTTTCTCTGGCTGTGAGGCAATCGATACGCTGGTATGTAAATCGGCTGAGTTCCTGGGAGTAGTTCAATCGTATGTTTGACAAGGTCTGTTCTACCCATCGGTTCACCGGGTAAGGCAACCACGTTTCTGTACAAGGTCAGAAGGTCGAGGAGTTGAGGCGTATGTTCTGGGAAATCTGTGCAAGTGAGATGTGAGAGCATATCGGGTGAATGCGTCGGCGCAGATCCCGTAGAGTTAATAGTACATACACCGATTGGCGTATCATCAGTCTGAATAGTAGGAATTGGGGAATCCTGGCACACCTTTACGGCCGCTGGGTATACTAGGAAGTCTCCAATCTTTACACCACCTTTAAGTTTTAGTGGAGCATTTGTGACATTGAGCAAGTACAGGTAGCATAAACTGTCCTCTAAGACTGTACACCACGCTGACTCATAAGTCAAGCCATTCACACAACACGTCTCAGGTAGGGTTAGTACATCCACTCCTTCTTTCGCACCGGCAACACAAACAGAGACTTTGGTGAACTCATGCGGTAAAAAAATTGTGCACGTATTCGTTACTGCACGTTTTGTCTCTGCGTGTTGGAGAAGATCATTCAGACTGTGTGAGGTAGGTAACTGAGACATGTCTGAGTCAGCGATAGTGTTGTCAGGAGAGGATGTAAGAGCCATGTTCGAGGGCTGAGATGATGTATCAGGGGACATTGAGGAATTTATGTCCTTGCTCGCAGTCAGTAAAGGAATGATCTCTGTATTCTCAGATGATGATAGTGGTGGTTTGGGCTGGGTTGGACTTTTTGGTAGTGATAGGGACAGAGGTAATTGAAGGACTGATTTGATCGTAAGAACAGGACGGGGACATTCCATAGTGTAAACCGGGAATCCAGAAATGTCTATACTACCACAAGCAGGTAATAATGCAATGGAATGTTGTGCCATGGTGGAGAAACCAATAAGGGCATCTGCGGGATACTGCAAGTCATTAGTGACATGAAATTCAATGAGGATAGGGGGCAAATCTCTGTGGAGTTTGACTTCAAGGGTGACTCTTCCCTTAACCTTAAACTCCGAGCCGTTAACACCACATAGGCGAATGTCTGGTGGTTCTAGGAAACTGACGTGGCTGTGATGGCGATGAATAATTTGTAAGGAATTTTCGGAGATGAGATTTACTATAGATCCTGTGTCCAAGAAGAATGACGTTGGTATGTTATGACTGCTTCCGAGAATGACTAAACCCGAGGATGTTATGGGACCTACATGGCGGATGGGGAGTTGGGTTTCTGGTTCTACGTGATATTGGTCCGATACGGGCGCGGCGCTTCCCCCGACTGTGGGCGGTTGAGGTAACAACATTCCTCAGTGGCGTGAGTCGTGCTTGATTTGTGGTATTTGCAGTGTGGACGACGTGAGCGGGAAGGTGTATGCTGTCTGGTTTGGGAGTGAGGACGTCTGTATGTACGGTCGCAACTGGATACTCGATGTCCAGGATGACCACAGTACCAGCAAAGAATCGAAAATTGTCTGTTCCGTCGGGCACTAGATTGATCACGACCTGCGGTAGGAGAGCGATATGTGGCAGGTCTGCCGCGTGTGGTGGGACGGGAGCGAGATTGGTCTGGGGTAGTGGAGATGTGACAGACTGAGGAGGCCAAGGGTTGCGTGGTGCCCTGACGCGTGTTGTTCGAACCTGTTCTTTCATGAATGGCTTTAGTGACCTGAATAATTTTATCTCCTGGATTGAAACCGATTTCCAAGGCTAGCTCTCGCTGTTTAGGAGTAAGCCAGTGAAGGAATCTCAGGTAACCAATTAAGTCAGCAAAGTTGGTGAGTGAAAGCATTGGAACGCCATTCTTGTCTTCTAACCATTTCGTGCCTTCCAGTAATTGGAGCATCTCGCTACTAGTTGCTTTCATGGCGGTGGCAGCTTCGCGGAGCTTGGCATATTGCGCTGGGACGCGCAAGTCCTCATCTAGTTGGTTTAGGAGATTAATGAATCCCATGAGAGACGCGGTATTTGACTGCTGGCAACAAAGGCTGATGAGTTCCGTACGAAAATCAGCAAAGGTACGAATGCTATCGAAATGTCCTGCACGGATCGCGGATCCGATGTCTGATTTACCGTGATGCAAGCGACCGAGGAGGTAAGCTACTTTGAGCGATTCCTTGGTAATTTGTCTATTATTTATTTCGGTTTCAACTTCTCTGAGGAAATCATACACAGACCAAGTTGGGTCCTGGCCGGTAAATTTGGGACGATTGGCATCGTCGAGATAGATAGACTGTGGCGGGTTGGCCATGGCTGGAAGTGTAGAAGTGGCGGCAGGAGAGGTGTGGGAGAGAGAGAAGGTAGTGGCAGTTAAGGGCGAGCAAGACGGGGTATGAAGGGAGGCAGGAGAGGGAACGACAGGGGAAAGAGTAGAGGAAGAAGAAGGGAGAGTAGAGGCAGGAGTAGAGGAGGAGGTATCTGGATTTACGAGGGTAGGACGGGTAGTAAGTGATTCTGTGGGAAGTGAAACGGGAGTCTCAGGTACAGGGCGGTGGTATGCTTTGCCACTTCGTAAATGAGTGATTGTGTTAGAGTCGGCAGACGGGGTATGAGCAGGGGATGTTTCCGGGTCGAGAGGGCTGGTGGTAAGCGGTTGACGTGGAAAGTATGACATTTAATGCGGCAATGGAAGATGAAAGGATGAAGATGGATACGGAGGTGGAAATGTATAAATAACAATGAGAGAATGGAATACACTAGGGGTGAAAATGAATGAAGGTGCGGGGATGAATGGTTTAAATAAAATGTGAAGGATGAGATGGAATATAAATAACGTAGGTGAAGATGAAAACGGGGTAATGAAAATGAGATGGAATATTTACAATAACCAATCTGTAGAGAAAATCGAGGATAATCTCTAGAGAAAGGAAAGATATACTATAGTTACACAGTAGAAACGGGTGTGTCGAGAGGTATGACGTGCAGGGTGGCTGGGCATAGCTGGACTGGGGCGGGGCGGGGCGGGGCGGGGCGACGTGGCAGGGCTGGGCGGCTGGGCAGAGACAGCTGGGCGGAGAGGAGAAGAGACGCCGCGATGAATCACCGGCAGGGAGTCGCGGTCTTAGGGGGCTCCGTAATGCAGACCAGATGCGGGCGACGACGGAGGCCGGTGGTGGGTGGTGAGGCAGATGTCGGCGCAAGGCAGGTGTAGAGCTGGTGAGTTGCAAATGCAGAGAATGGTGGTGGGCAGGCAGCGGGCAGACAGTGATAAGTGGCACCGTGGGGGCAGGAGCTATGATGAGTCCGGAACAGGTGCTGGGAACAGGTGCAACTGGTGCGTAGGGCGGCGACGGCGACACATGCGGTCAGGAACAAGGCGTATGGGTGCGGTGGTTAGAGAGGTGAGCACTGGTGAGAAAAATGGTACACTCGAAAAGCACAGCCAAGGTATAGAGGCACAGAGGAGGGGCGAGGCTGGCAGATGCGAGGCGTCGTGTATCTTGTTGTATCACTAAAAATCCAAGGAGGCGGTCAGAATGTGATGGTTCGAAACAACGCTGCTACCAAATGTATCTTGCAATACTTTGGTGATAGAAACTCCGTGTACAAACAGCTAGATAAGGAGTTTATTACAAGCTCACAGTAAAACAGTCTGCCCGGCTAGGATGTCTGCTATCAACTGATGCAATAACGCCGTCTTCAGGCGTGGGAAAGCATGTTGACCTAGCAAATTTAGTGGGGGCATGTATGCATTGGGGGGGGACATATATACATCGGGGGTAGACATATTGTGGAGGGGGTACAAGTGTATGTGAGTGAGGTGGAGGGGGGAAGAGGGAGGGGGAGGCCGAGGATGAGATGGAGGGATGGGGTGGAGAGGTATATGAGAGAGGGAGGTGTGAGTTGGGAGCAGGGCAGTGAAATGGCGGGGAACAGGGCGACTTAGAGGCGATTTGTTTGTGGCCACCCCAAACGGGATTGAGGCGTCTGGCAATAGATAGATAGATATATGCCTATGGCACATACCTTCAGCTTTCACCTGGGATGTTTGTTGAGCCTTCGTCGTCTACCGTAGGACTTGTGGAGACTTTTGAAGTTAGGTAATGAAGTCTCCATTTTACACTTCCCGATACCCCGTAATATGGTTACCACTGCCTGATATTATAACTACAAACACTATTCTATGAAGTTCAAGTAGTTTGGAATCCATATTCCAAAAAAAAACACTGTGAAAGCAATGTAAATTACGAGGGCATACGAGCTTTCCTCTCGTGTTGGTTCCCCGATGGTATTCTGAGGAGGAGCTGTCATTTATTATTTATAAACACACTCACACTTTATATTCCCAGTACTTTATTACACTTATTTATATATACAATATTAAGCTATAAGTTTCTTTCAGTACTAGTAGTTTATTTCCACTCCAGGCATTCACTTTCTCGTTCTGTATATTAGCGTAGTAGGTAGAGAGCAAATCTGTCACTTTCACTTTCATTACTCCCAGTATTCATACATGCTAGTGTGAAACTTTCACTTTTATTACTCCTAGTATATATACTCGTATTCTTATATTACTACTCATTTACATTTCTATTTACATTCTCTATTTTATTTACATTATATACATTTCTATTTTACTTACACTATGTTATCCACTGTCACTTGCAGTAACTTATAAAACTATTTTCCACTGTTCAGTTATATTTACATTCATTGCTTTCACTTGCTGTTTGCACATTATTTACACATTATTTACATTTCCACTTGCACTGTTTTAGAGTCATCAGAAAGATCGTAGTCACTGTCCATCATTTTCATTGATAAATTAGCCAGTTCACGTTCCACAGCAGTCACTTAGCCCTTTACCCCTTTCCACATGAGGTTTAGTAGGCATAGAAGTCACAGGGACCTTTGCATGGGGTAAAAAGAGGGGGAATTGGACAGGCGCGAATCCGACGTGGTTTCACCTTGAAAGACGACAGTAAACTGAATGCTGTGGCCTGGGGGCAATGAAGGGCTGCCAATGTCAGCGTGGTGACAGCTGCTAATATATATGCTACGAAATGATTGGCAGGAAATGTAGAAAATACTTAATAAATTAGGTAGTTCCAGGTGAATGTAAATATCACTTAGGCTTCTCCCTTCCTTTCTTATATTTTTATTATGAGAACAGGTCATACGGCATATTTCAAGGGGAAATAAACAGGGAAAATTAGCGAACGAGTGCACGTGAGGTGTTGCCAGGTGATAATTAGCCCATTCCAGATGTATGGCAGTATCAATTACCTTTTCTCTTTCTTTTATATATTATTTTGTATAAGAATAGGGCAAATGGCACATTTCAATGAATAAAATGAGTGGAAAAATCCGTCCAGCATTTGTGTAGCACAGCGCAGCTGGTCAGGCCGGAGGAGAGGGTAATGGAGGGGAGGTAAGGAGGGGGGGAGACAAGGACAGGAGAAAAATGACTAAATTGTCAACAGTGGATGGGAGTACAAGTGACATTAGCAGAACTGAGTATAGCTGGACACTGGTAGTACTGATAGATGATACAAGCCACCACTTGAAAGCCCAGGTGAATTCAAAATAACACAGAATCACGAAAGTGACGCCCCGCGGTATGATCTCTTGGTCCCGAGCGTCACAAAAGTGACGCCCTGTGGTATGATCCCTTGCTCCCGAGTGTCACAAAAGTGATGCCCCGTGGTTAAGGGGTTAATAATCAGGCTACAGGATCAGCACTGAAAGCAAAATATCAGAAAATTACCAACTATGTATCTTAATAAACAGGTCATACCTTAAATCGCTCATCTCTCAGTCCTTGGCCCGTATTCTCATCGGTTATGGAAGCTTCCTATCATCTTTTCCTAAGCTATTTATTTTGCATACTACACCTTTCTGTCCTATTTCATGTTATATAAATCCTTCTAACATGAACCCCACTCATCACAAAGAACGTGCAAAAGGATATTTATCAGCCACATCCAAAACTAACTTGCCAAGGAAGACATGTCTGGAAGCCTGCTTACCCGGTAAGATTACAAGGCCTTGAGTGTCTTGTGTCCGCCTCACATACAAACGATGCACACAAGAATGTCCTTTGTAATTCCAGTGTATATACACCAAGCCGTCAGTCGCTAGATTGTAGTGGGAGTGTAGTTCCTTGCTTCGTCTTCTGCTCGGTAAAGGAAGCTCCAAAACACCTCTTCCTAAGTGATTTATATGACTTTTTACACCTTGCCGTCCTCTTCTGTGTTACAGTTCTTGAATAATTCTAATATCACCATATTTTGCATAAATAACATGCAAAACGATATAAGCCAGTCCTATCAAAAAATAAATCGATATGAGGGAGGTGTTAAGGAGCTTCCTTACACGACGAGGATTCGGGCCCCTGACCAGTGCACATACTGTATATCCATCCATCATCCATTTTTTTTTTTTTTTGGTGAGGATCGTAGGATCCCGGGGCTAGGCTAGCCAGTCCTTATACTTAAGGCAAGGATGACCAGCCTCACTCTTCCTTGAGTAGCATTATGTGAGCAATACTCCCAAACCTCAGATGGTAACCATTACTGGCACCATTTAGTTGGAGTGCCTAACTGACTAGACCACCAGGCGTCATTTGGGTATATAGTTTCCATCCAGAGTTGTAAATATTTCCATGGATCACAGCAAACTATTTAGTTTGTCTCTCAGTGTAGTCACTTGAAGCCAGCACTACATCGAGTGAGTGGATGGTGGCCCCCACCTACCACAAGGCATCTGCACACAGGCAGTATATGTAATTTTTTTTTTTTTCCCTCCAGATCTTATCTTCTTTAATTTCCTTACCTCAGTTTCTTATAAGTTCTTTATATTTACACATTATACAGTATATGGTTATTTAATACTTTTAATTAATTAATTAATTTAAGCCTTTGGGCACATCCGGCTTTCCCTGTTCTGCTCTGTAAATCAAATAAGATATATATTTACGACGTGTAAGCTTGGGAAAAACATTATGGTAAGAAAACCAGACATTTATTTCATGGACTAAGGTCGACGAAGCTATCATGCCTTTTTTCTGCAGCTTTGTGTAATTCCTGCACCTGTTAACATTATATAACCTGGTGTATTAAAGGCTTGGGTGGCCATCACAGGTGATAAATGATTCCCAGGACGGTATTCTGGTGCGGTTAGGAGGCTTGCTAACACCTCTTTCTTACCGATTTTTTTTCTGATTCTGCTCCGATTGCTACATTCTTGTGTTAATCATGCAATCTATGTCGACTTTAATGAGATAGAAGTAAAAGGGAGAATGTTAATGAGTAGTTCTGAAATTAAATCGCTAAGGAAAAAGTGCTAGTGAGTCTCCTTACCCTACGAGCTTACAAGCCCAAGTCTTTTCTGCAGTGACACAAATCGGCCACATTATTTTGCTCGTATAAACTGTCATGTCGCTGCGTTGTTTTGACGGGCACGCTTAAATGACTTGATAACTTCTATCGTTTGCCACACAATCAGATTATAGTACATGTTTTAGGCCCTTATTCTAGTCGCTGAAGGAAGCTCTCCAGCACCTTCTCCTAAGCGATTTGTTTCCTTTATTACATCTTACTGCTTCATTCTATGTAATATAAATCTTTCAAACATGGCCGTACTCTAGATAAATACCATGCAAAAGGATATTAACCAGCCATATCCAAAAATAACTCGCTAAGGAAGAGGTGATAGGGCCCTTCCTTACCCTAAGGGAATACGAGTCCGCGTGTCTTCCTATACCTTATGTGTCTGTACTGAGATTATCTATATAGTTAACGGTATAGGGGATATAGTTAATGGTACAGGGGATACAGGCAACGGTATAGAGGGTTATGTTCCAATCCAAGAACAGCATAAATTACACTTACATCAGCAATAGGATCCTTGAATGTCCCTAGTTGCATGTTCTATTTTATTTTAGTGTTATGTCTTCCTTATTTTTTTATTCACTTATTTGTTTTTGATGATGCCAGATAATTTTATTCAGCTTAGGGAGCTTCAGTACTTACACATCTATGCCAACGAAGTATCTGGATTAAGTGGTATTTGGATAATAATAAAAATGATAATAATAATAATAATTATAATAATAATAATAATAATAATAATAATCTATCTATCTATCAATTGCCAGACGCCTCAATCCCGTTCGGGATGGCCACAAACAAATCACCTCCACGTCGCCCTGTCCCCCGCCATTTCACTGCCCTGCTCCCAACTCACACACCCCTTTCTCATATACCTCTCCACCCCATCCTTCCATCTCATACTCGGCCTCCCCCACCCTTTCCCCCCCCTCCACCTCACTCACTTACACTCTCTTCGTCAGTCTTTCACCCTCCATCCTCTCCACATGGCCAAACCACCTCAGTGTATTCCTCCTAACGCTTCCAATCACATCCACATCCACACCACAATGCTCCTTTATATCCTCATTCGTCAGCCTGTCTCTCCATGTGACTCCACAGGCTCCTCTTAGATAACTCATTTCCACTGCTCTCACTCCTGACTTGTGCCCTTCCAACAACGTCCAACTTTCACTTCCGTCCAAGTTTCACTTCCGTAAGTTAGAGTTGGTATCACAATACTTTCATATAGTTACTTTTTCACTTCCATACTCACTTCCGTTTCTTATCACTGCTTTCAAGGAACCAACAACCTTTCTTCCCTGCTGTACCCTTTCAAGCACTTCACCCTCCAAACCTCCATCCTTACTCATCACACTACCCAAGTACTTTAACGTACTCACATTTCCAATTCCTCACCATCCAACCTCGCTGTACATTCACTGACTTCACTTCCCTCAAAGACAATCACTTTACTCTTCCCTACATTCACCTTTAGATTCCGTTTCATACACACTCTCCCAAACTCATCAACCAAGCATTGCAGCTCCCCTTCGTCGTCACTCAACAACACAGTATCATCTGCAAACAATAGTACAGGGAGTTTCCATACACTACTCTCTCTCACCAGGGCCACTCCAGCATCCACTACCCTACCTTGTACCTCTTTTATTACCCCATCCATGTACAGATTGAACAACAATGGAGACGTGACACATCCCTGTTTCAACCCAACCTTCAAAGAGAAAACTTCACTCAGTTTACCATCGACACGCACTGCAGCCTTAGCACCATCATACATACTCTTCACAGCATTCAACAACTTCCCATCTACTCCATATATTCTTAATACTTTCCACAATCCTTGTCTATCCACCTTGTCATATGCTTTCTCCAAATCCTTGAAAGCCGCATATAACTTCTTTCCCTTTTCTAGAAACTTTTCCACTAAAGATCTAAGAATGAATATCTGATCTACACAACCTCTTCCCTTCCTAAAGCCTCCCTGTTCTTCTCCAACTAATTCCTCTGTTATTTCCCTAACTCTGTCAATAAGTATCCTACCATACACTTTTTCCTATTATACTAAGAAGACAAATGCCCGTATGATTACCACATACTTCTTTTTCCCCTTTTCCTTTGTACAAGAGAATAATTATACCTGACTTCCAATCCCCCGGAACTCTACCTTCCTCCCAGGCCAATCTCCACGTCTTCCACATCCATTTTACTACTATCTCTCCCCCATGCTTCAACATTTCACCACACACTCCATCAATTCCTGGGGCTTTCCCCAATTTAACTTTCTTCATTGCTTCCACAACTTCTATCCTACTGATTTCTTCCTGTCTTCTCACCTCCCTCCTTCTCCCAGCCATTCCTCAGCCACTTACACTCGCATCACTTCCATCCTCAATGTTCAACAATTCCTTACAGTGTTCTCTCCATCTGCTCACTTTTTGTCCCTTCTCCACTAGTAATCTACCATTTTTATCTTTAACTCCCCTGCTAACTTCACTTCCACCCTGTCTTACTCTCTTCACCTCTTTCCAGAACATTTTCTTACAGTCCCTCCACTTTACACTCAAATTCCTTCCAAATTCCTCATCCACTCTCTTCTTACTCTCTCTTACTAACCTTCTTACCTCTCTCTTTCTTTCTACATATAACTCTCTCTTCTGCTTCTCAACTTCTTCCATGCCCCTATTTCTCATCCATTCATTGTATGTTTTCTTCTTTTTTGCCACAGCCTGTCTCACCTCTTCATTCCACCACACTGTTCCTTGCACCCCCCCTCCGTCTTCTCTTCATCCCACACACCACATCACAGGCTGCACGTATTTCTTCTGTGAATATCCTGCACACACCTTCCACGTCCCCCATTTGCTCCAATTCATATTTGCCCAATCGTTCCTCCACTTCTCTCTTATATTCTGCCTTTTTTTTTTTTATGCTCTTGTAACCTTTCCAGTCTCCTTGCAAATACTCTTTTTCCCGTCCTTCCCTTCTTTTATTACTCCATCTTATATGTATCTTGATTCTGGTCACCACCAAGTAGTGGTCAGAAAGTTCACTCCCCCAACCTCTATATGCTCTTGCATCCATTACACTTCTTCGCATCCTTTCATCCACACACACATAATCAATCATTGCCTTCCTTTCATTCAGTTCACCACCCACCCTTCTCATCACTTGCCATGTATACCTGTGGATCATTTTGTGCCTGAAGAGTGTATTGGCTATCACCAACCACCTCCCAGCACAAATGTCCACTAACACACTGCCATTCTCATCCATCTCAGCAGGCACACCCCACTCACCAACTATTCCATCCACCTTCACATTCCCTACTTTGCCATTCATATCACCGATAAAAAACACTCTCTCATTCCTTCCAAACTTTTCCATGTACAGTTCCACATTTGTCCAGAACTCTTCTCTCACCCTGCTTGCACGATCTTGCGTTGGCGTATACACGCACACAATCGCCCACATTTGTATTCCAACTTTCAATCTTTCCCACACAATCCTTGATCCAACTGATCCATACCCTCTTATGTTCTTCTAACATCGTTTGCTCACAGCTGTATACACTCCTTCTTTTGCCCTCTCATTCTCACCTACTCCTGCATATATATATATATATATATATATATATATATATATATATATATATATATATATATATATATATATATATATATATATATATATGCAAACTAACAACAGGAGAAATGAAAGGAGCGACAGTGAGTACTTTCGTATGTTACATCTTCAGAGTGAGACAGAAACGTAAAGGGTAGAGGTCTTTTATGCACACCCGCAGCAGGTAGTGGCACACAGAACAATGGATGACCTGAATTTTTACCTGCGGCTTAACTTAGGGTCACCTGCAGCAGGGAGTGGAACACAGCAAAGGATGACCTGAATCTAAAAAATGCACGTGACAAAGGAGGAGGGAGTAGGAGGGGAGGAAAGGGGAGTGGGAGGGAGGGGGAAGGGGAGAGGGGAGAGGGAGGAGGGGATAAATACTGCTGCTTAACTTAAGACTTAGAGGATTAATGCTTGGCGTGTCCCACACAGGTGTGACTACACCACAAGGAGATGACATGGAACAATCACGTGTTAGTCTGAGGGATACTGCTTTAAAATCAATTCAGTTAACAATTTATCACACTTAAAATGACCATAGCTCATGTTTACATTCTTTTCATATGTGCCAGAAATTAGACAAGATTCTATTACATTTCTTTCATCTAAACTTTTTGATCTTGCTAGAATCTTGGAGCCTGTCCAGTCAATATGGTGATCACTGGATGCTTTGTGCTGAAATAAACCACTACTCTGTTGGGCTGTTCTTACACTGTATTTATGTTGTGAGATTCTAGTTTCCAAAACTTTTCCAGATTGTCCTATGTAAAATTTGTTACAGCTTTTAAACGGGATTTTGTAAACAACGCCTGAATTACTGAAAGGGCTGTTCTTGATGAGGGTTCTTTTGATGGTGTTCTCATATTTGAATACTACTTTTACTTTGAGTTTCCTCAGTATGTTAACAACATCAAGAAAATTTTCATGGAAGGGGATGACAAGGGTTCTTTGAATGTTCTGGCGATCTGGCTTATTAGTTTTCTCTTCAAGGAATCGTTTCTTGGCTGTATTGTGGCACTGAGTTAGTATGCTTTGTGGATATTTTAGGTTCTTTCCAACACTCTGAATCATTTTTAGTTCATCATCTAAAAATTCTGGGTCTGAAATTCTATATGCTCTTAGGTACATGGATATGAACACAGATCTTTTTACATTAATATGATGGTTTGAATAGTAATGAACATATGACATAATATTTGTAGGTTTTCTGTATACCTTAGTCGTCAAAACATTTTGGTCCCTGATAACTTTTACATCCAAAAATGGCAATTCATTATCCATTTCCATCTCATGAGTAAATTTAATCGATGGAACTAACGAATTTAATTCCAGGAGAAATTCATCAATGGGAAGACTGTTAGGCCAGAAGCACAGGATATCATCAACGTATCGGAGCCAAACTATGTTTTGCTCCTTTATGGAGGTCAGTAAATGTTTCTCAAAGTACTCCATGTAAATATTTGCCAGAACTGGGGAGAGGGGCCATACCAAATTTTTGTGTGTAAAATTCACCTTCAAAGGTAAAAGAAGAGTTCACAATGCACAATTTAATTAGCTTGATAATGCTTTCAGAGGGAATACCATCAGTGTTACTACACAGAATGCTTGGCAGGAAAGTTAAAACATCATCAACAGGGACATTTGTGAATAATGATTTAACATCAAAGCTGACTACTTTGTAGGGGTACATGACATTTAGAGATTTTAACTTTCTTACCAGTTCCTCATTGTAAGCTCTGTAGGCTCTACGACATACAAGCTCTCCAAGTGGCTTGTAACACTGTTGTCCACTGTTGTAGGCACTATCTCTGATTCATTTGTACAAAACAATGAGGATTTGGTAAGAAAGTTAAAATCTCTAAAGGTCATGTGCCCCTACAAATTAGTTAGCTTTGATGTTAAATCATTATTCACAAATGTCCCTGTTGATGATGTTTTAACTTTCCTGCCAAGCATTCTGTGTAGTAACACTGATGGTATTCCCTCTGAAAGCATTATCAAGCTAATTAAATTGTGCATTGTGAACTCTTCTTTTACCTTTGAAGGTAAATTTTACACACAAAAATTTGGTACGGCCCCTCTCCCCAGTTCTGGCAAATATTTATATGGAGTACTTTGAGAAACATTTACTGACCTCCATATCCAAAGAGCATACTAACTCAGTGCCACAATACAGCCAAGAAACGATTCCTTGAAGGGAAAACTAATTCCAGAACTTTCAAAGAACCCTTGTCCTCCCCTTCCATGAAAATTTTCTTGATGTTCACATACTGAGAAATCTAAATGTACAAGTAGTATTCAAATATGAGAACACCATCAAAAGAACCCTCATCAAGAACAGCCCTTTCAGTAATTCAGGCGTTGTTTACAAAATCCCTTTTAAAAGCTGTAACAAATTTTACATAGGACAATCTGGAAAAGATTTGGAAACTAGAATCTCACAACATAAAAATAGTGTAAGAACAGCCCAACAGAGTAGTGGTTTATTTCAGCACAAAGCATCCAGTGATCACCATATTAACTGGACAGGTTCCAAGATTCTAGCAAGATCAAAAAGCTTAGATGAAAGAAATGTAATAGAATCTTGTCTAATTTCTGGCACATATGAAAAGAATGTAAACATGAGCTATGGTCATTTTAAGTGTGATAAATTGTTAACTGAATTGATTTTAAAGCAGTATCCCCCAGACTAACACGTGATTGTTCCCTGTCATCTCCTTGTGGTGTAGTCACACCTGTGTGGGACACGCCAAGCATTAATCCTCTAAGTCTTAAGTTAAGCAGCAGTATTTATCCCCTCCTCCCTCTCCCCTCTCCCCTTCCCCCTCCCTCCCACTCCCCTTTCCTCCCCTCCTACTCCCTCCTCCTTTGTCACGTGCATTTTTTTTAGATTCAGGTCACCCTTTGTTGTGTTCCACTCCCTGCTGCAGGTGACTCTAAGTTAAGCCGCAGGTAAAAATTCAGGTCATCCATTGTTCTGTGTGCCACTACCTGCTGCGGATGTGCATAAAAGACCTCTACCCTTTACGTTTCTGTCTCACTCTGTCTGAAGATGTAATATACGAAAGTACTCACTGTCGCTCCTTTCATTTCTCCTGTGGTTAGTTTGCATACATATCTTCAAGGTGAATATATATATATATATATATATATATATATATATATATATATATATATATATATGCTATATGTATACTGTATATATATAGTGTATACTGGGGTAATAAAAGAGGTACAAGGTAGGGTAATGGATGTTGGAGTGGCCCTGGTGAGAGAGGATAGTGTTTGGAAACTCCCTGTACTCTTGTTTGCAGATGATACTGTGTTGTTGAGTGAAGACGAAGGGGAGCTGTAAGGCTTGGTGGATGAGTTTGGGACAGTGTGTAAGAAACGGAATCTAAAGGTGAATGTAAGGAAGAGTAAAGTGATGGTCTTTGAGAGAGGTGAAGTCAGTGAATGTACAGCGAGGTTGGATGGTGAGGAATTGGAAAATGTGAGAACGTTTAAGTACTTGGGTAGTGTGATGAGTAAGGATGGAGGTTTGGAGGGTGAAGTGCTTGAAAGGGTACAGCAGGGAAGAAAGGTTGCTGGTTCTTTGAAAGCAGTGATAAGGAACAGGGAAGTGAGCATGGAAGTGAAAAAGTTACTACATGACAGTATTGTGATACCAACTCCAACGTATGGATGTGAAGCTTGGACGTTGTTGGAAGGACACAAGTCAAGAGTGAGAGCAGTGGAAATGAGTTATTTAAGAGGAGCCTGTGGAGTCACATGGAGAGACAGGCTGACAAATGAGGATATAAAGGAGCGTTGTGGTGTGGATGTGGATGTGATAGGAAGCGTTATGAGGAACACACTGACGTGGTTTGGGCATGTGGAGAGGATGGAGGGTGAAAGACTGACGAAGAGAGTGTATGTGAGTGAGGTGGAGGGATGGGGTGGAGACTTATATGAGAGAGGTGGGTGTGAGTTGGGAGCAGGGCAGTGAAATGGCAGGGGACAGGGCGATTGGAGGCGATTTGTTTGTGACCACCCGAAACGGGATTGAGGCGTCTGGCAATATATATAAATATATATATATATATATATATATATATATATATATATATATATATATATATATATATATATATATTTATAATACAAATAATACTAATAATAATAATAATTATTATTATTATTAATATTACTATTATTATTATTATTATTATTATTATTAATATTATTATTATTATTATAAATGGATGAGAAATAAGGGCGTGGAAGAAGTTGAGAGACGAAAGAGAGAGTTATATGTAGAAAAGAAGAGGGAGGTGAAAAGATTAGTAAGAGAGAGTAAGAAGAGAGTGGATGAAGAATTTGGCAGGAATTTGAGTGTCAAGTGGAGGGAACGTAAGAAAATGTTCTGGAAAGATGTAATGAAAGTCAGACAGAGTGGGAATGACGTTGGTAGAGGAGTGAAAGATAAAAATGGTAGATTACTAGTGGAGAAGGGAGAAAAAGTGAGCAGATGGAGAGAACACTTTAAGGAATTGTTGAACATTGAGAATGAAAGTAATGTAAGTATAAGTGGCTGGGGATTGGTTGGGAGAAGGAGGAAGGTGAGAAGAGAGGAAGAAATCAGTAGGATGAAAGTTGTGGAAGCAATGAAGAAAGTCAAAATGGGGAAAGCCCCAGGAATTGATAGAGTGTGTGGTGAAACGCTGAAGCATGGGGGAGAGATAGTAGTAGAATGGATGTGGAAGATCTGCAGATTGGCCTGGGAGGAAGGTAGAGTCCTGGAGGATTGGATGTCAGGTATAATTATTCCCTTGTACAAAGGGAAAGGGGAAAAAGAAATGTGTGGTAATCATAGGAGCATCTGCCTTCTTAGTGTACTAGGAAAAGTATATGGTAGGATACATATTGACAAAGTTAGGGAAATGACAGAGGAATTAGTTGGAGAACAGGGAGGCTTTAGGAAGGGAAGAGGTTATGTAGATCAGATATTCATGCTTAGATCTTTAGTGGAAAAATTTCTAGAGAAGGGAAAGAAGTTGTAAGTGGCCTTCATGGATATGGAGAAAGCATATGACAGGGTGCAGAGACAAGGATTGTGGAAAGTATTAAGAATATATGGAGTAGATGGGAAGTTGCTGAATGCTGTGAAGAGTATGTATGAGGGGGATAAGGCTGCAGTGTGTGTGGATAGTGAACTGCGTGAGTTTTTCTATTAGAAGGTTGAGTTGAAACAGGGATGTGTCATGTCTCCATGGTTGTTCAATTTGTATATGGATGGGGTTATAAAAGAGCTTCAAGGTAGGACAGTGAATGTTGGAGTGGCCTTAGTGAGAGAGGGCAGTGTTTGGAAACTCCCTGTACTGTTGTTTGCAGATGATACTGTGTTATTAAGTGAAGACGAAGGGGAGCTGCAAGGCTTGGTGGATGAGTCTGGGAGAGTTTGTAAGAAACGGATTCTACAGGTGAATGTAGGGAAGAGTAAAGTTATTGTCTTCGAGAGAGGTGAGGTCAGTGAATATACAGTGAAGTTGGATGATGAGGAAATAGAAAACGTGAGTACATTTAAGTACCTGGGTAGTGTGATGAGTAAGGATGGAAATTTTGAGGGTGAAGTGCTTGAAAAGTTACAACAAGGGAGAAAGGTTGCTGGTTTCTTGGAGACAGTGATAAGAAACAGGGAAGTGAGCATGGAAGTGAAAAAGTTATTACATGACAATATTGTGATACCAACTCTAACGTATATTAGTGAAGGTTGGGCGTTGTTGGAGGGACACAAGTCAAGAGTGAGAGCAGTGGAAATGAGTTATTTGAGAGGAGCCTGTGGAGTCACATGGAGAGACAGACTGACAAATGAGGATGTGAAAGAGCGTTGTGGTGTGGATGTGGATGTGATAGGAAGATTAAGAGAAAAACAATGAGGTGGTTTGGCCATGTGTGGAAGATGGAGAGTGAGAGACTGACAAGAAGTGTATGTGAATGAGGTGGAGGGGGATAGAGGGAAGGGAAGGCCAAGGATGAGGTGGAGGGATGGAGTGGAGAGGTATGTGAGAGAGGGGGGTGTGAGTTGGGAGCAGGGCAGTAAAATGGCGAGGGACTGGGTGACGTGGAGGCGATTTGTTTGTGGCGACCTCGTATGGGATTAAGGCGTCTGGCAATAGATGATAATAATAATAATAATATTAATAATAATAATAATAATAATGTAATAAAGATAATAATAATAATATTTCCCATACACATTGCTGCAAAACTAGTTTTCACTTAAAATTGCTAGCTATGTACTAGACATAAAAATATTGTACGTCTTTGGTACAGAGAGAGACAATTATCTTTACAGAGCTTCACAAACACATAAGGGAATAATCGAACCACCTGAATCACGCACTAGTAAGAGACAGGGTTTTCACTTAATTTGTCTAATTGTAAATTTGCTTCTGACGGAATCAGGAATATAGTCGATCCGCTTACATTACATCAATACAATGAATAATATACTACTTCACGGTGCTGATATTCATTCTTGGCCTCCCAAAAATTCCCTTCGGCTGACACTTCATCATAATGGCATGGTTTTCTTAATTTACTGTCTTCTTCTTAGAATTTGTATGTCATGGACACGCCCTAGAGCGAGAATATCAGAGAAAAGACTGCTGGGGAGAGCATTAGAGGAGAAAGGGTTAGCAAATTTATGAAAAGCGAAAATGAGAAAGAGAGAGAGAGAGAGAGATGGATGGGGCAGTCACAGGTTGCCGTGCGGGAATAAGTGAGGCACAGGTAGACAGTGGAAATGGTTAGAAAGAAGATTGTTACAGACAGGAGGAGAATAAACAGGCTATTACAAAACAGAACCCACAACCCATCCACTAGGTTTGGTCAAGGTCTGGTAAAAGCAGTATTAGTTGTTAGTTAACACACACACACACACACACACACACATACACACACACACACACACACACCGCTCAAAACACAACACCCCTTCTTGTTCCGGAAGCGCTGGTGTAAAAACAGGATAAGATCGTAGGTGAGAGAGACAGAGAAGGTGCAAGGGGCATTAAGTGAAGCATAGCAAAGCTACTAGACCATTTTAATCAGAACAGAGGAAGCGAAGTGAATATGGCAGAAGGTGAGTGAGACAACTGTGTGAACTGTAATTTTTTCACCTTACCTTGGCCCAGATTTTCGTCGCTTTGCGACTGACTTTACATACCATCCTTTCCTTTCCATGGCACTTTTTCGTGACTAGCATCTTATTCTAGTGCTGGTCCATTTTTATAACTAGGCATTCAAGATGGAGAGGTGTCAGTTTTAGGGTAAGTTAGAGTGAAAATAGTATAGTAGATGCAGGTGGATAAAGGCGTACTGTGGTGATGGGGAGAGGGCAGAGGGACGGACAGTGTTTCAGTCTCAGTATAATTCTTGCCCAGTGACTGGATACAGCAGCTTAATTGGAGGCAGGAGCCCTTACTGGTGAAGGGGGACGAGGTTGAGACACAGACACACACACATATTTAGGCTGTACCGGATCATATCAGTTACTGTCATTTTGGTTATAACTATATTAAATCTTATGAGTTCAGATTTGCTGCTGATTTACGTTAATTAATCTCACACATAGCAAATAATGGACACTTCTGGTGTGTTGTTGTTTCACTATACTCTCATGAGAAACGCATGCACACAAAATTCATAAAAGTCACAACATTAATGGTTATTAAGTAAGAAGGGTTGTCTCATATACGAAAACAAAGAAAAATAAAATAGGGAATATGCCGAAGAAAAGATGGCGAGAGAACAGTACGAAATATACTCTTATCTCGGCAGAATATGGTTGCCGGCTGTTTAAGAAGTCTTGTAAACAACGTGGTATTTTACTGGTGGCGATGTATGTGCTACTTTAAGCGCTGGAGAGAAAACTGCACCGGAAACGGTGCAGTATAGTTGTAATTTAACTGCACTTGAATGATGATACAACCGCCAACAATTTGTATGACGCAGCGGATTAAACTAGAGATACAAAGCTAGCATATGTATTTACACGTTCAACCATATAACATTTAAATTATGTGTGTAAGTGCAAATTTCCCGAAAATGTATGGCTATATTTAATGGCTGCAGTGTATGAGATACAGCTTAATAAAACAGATGAAATAACAGCATATGGAGCAACTCCGTAACTCTTTGTATCTGTCCAGGTTATGTGCCTCCGTCGACTCCCTTAACTGCATAAATAAGGGATTATGCAAGGTGGGTGCAAAGTCAATAAGAAGTGAACATTTCAAGAAACTATACTCCCTATATCGTACAAATTATTGGAATGGAGACAACTAGGACTTATAGATTACTTACTGGTATTGTACTCTGCGCGTAACAATGCAGGAAACTTGAATTATGTGATTTACCTGACGAAACGACTGATATGGTAAAACAACATCTTTTAACGAGACTGATGACTCGCCTATACCATCTTAACTCTACCTTGATTTGTCATAGTTTCATCTTGACAGCCGTGCTGTACCATCAAATTAACACTAGAATATCATGGTAGTCACGAAGAGGTGTCATGAAAAGGACGTAGAACCACAACATTGTTATACTCTGCCACCGAGCTACGTGAATTAAACTATAAAAGTACGAAAATCTGGGCCAAGTTGGAGTAAAAGCAGTATAGTTCGCATCCACCAGCCCTGATGGTGGGGCGGCTTAGCCCAAATATTCAAAAGAATTGTGCATTTTGTGATACAAGCACCAAATTTGGCACAAATGTACATTAATATGTTGCGAACATTTCCAGATATTGGGCCACTTGAAATTCTCTCTTTATGTCCGCCATATTGGATTTCAAAATGGCCACCACTTGAAATCTACATTTGCTATTATCTCTGGACATAATGCAGCTATTGACTTGATTCTGGTATCTAAATGTATGTTTTTGGGGGCAAGGAATCCAATGGTAACAATTTCAACTTAATATTATCTATCACAGTCTGTTATATAATTGTATTTGGAAATTATCTAGGCAAATATTGGATTCAACACAATACTTTGAAAAGAATGATTTTATTAAAGCATGTTAAATGTGTGTAAATGTCTTAGTTCTGTAAATGTCTTAGGTATAATACTGACATGCTACATGGTCTAGTATCTGAGGCTAGGTGTATACTGACATTCTACAATGGTCTGGTATCTGAGGCTAGGTATATACCGGTACTGAAGATACGTGTACATAAACAGTGTCATGTTAACAAGTTCAGCATTGCCACAAGTACATGTATGTTGTGGACTCATCGTCATGTGCAGTCCCCTTCACACACACAGAGGGCTGTGCACTGAAGGGCAGCCTTTTTGCACTTGCAGCGCCTCACACAACCTTTCTTGCACTTGCAAGAAACCAGCTCAATGCAGCTGTGAGCTGCCTCAGGTAGCCTGGTCCAGTAAGGTGTGTACTGTCCTTCTCCAGTCCTTGACCAACCCCAGTTGGTTGGTGGAGGGACCTCTGGTGCTGGCAGCAGTATCTGAGCCCACACATGTCCACCTTGATACACTGCCCTCTTGACATGTTCCTCCAGAACTGCCTTCGTTGGAGGGATGAGCTGCACATTGTTCTTCCTTGCGAAGAGTTTCCTCCTGGCCTTGTCAATGTCTGTGCATTTGCTGGTTCGATCATACAACAGGATCACGAACCTCTCGATGATGCGCATTGCATCGTCTGGTATGTCACGCGGTGCAGAGGACAGCAGCAGCAGCGCCTCAGTGAGTTCTGGCAGTACCGTCCAGACTGCACCCAACCACTCCCTTGCAGCCAGTCCCCCAGTGTCTTCAGTGCCGCCATCTCTATGTGGAGGCCACCAAACATCACCACTATCTGGTCTTCACCATAGCTCTCTGGCCACTTCCACTGTATCTGCTTGGCCAAAGCAAACAGTGGCTGATCAAAGGTGACCACTGGTGTCTGTCCAGGATTCAGGTGTTCCACAGCAGTCTTCACGACGTCCATTGAGTGCCGGATCATGGCCACTGTGTGGGCACTCTCCAGGAAGAGTGGAAGCAGCGACGTGGGGCAGATGACTCGAGCATCTGGTGGCTGTCGGCTGGCATGAAATGCAGCCCAAGATGTGTTGTCATTGTCCACTGTACCAGTGTTGTCTTCCAGGACTCGATTTGCATTGCCTAGCCATTGGTATTCTTCATCAGTCTGCTGTTTGAAGTCTCCTCTGGTCAATGACGCCACTCTAGCAGCTGGGACAGGCGACTTCTTGATGCTGCTAGTGACAGGGGGTACATCAGTGTAGTAGTGCGGCAAGGGGGCGACTGTCTTGGACCGTGCATCCCCAGATCCTCCAACAATGACGATGCTCCAATCCACTCCTTCACCAGTGTAAGAAGGATGTTGTATGAGGGAGATAGCGGTACCATGGAAGGAGTCCTTTGATGTTGTTGCACTGGGGTTGTGATCTATGTTGTCTACAGCAGCAGTTGTGAACACTTGGCCACGCATCTTCGGAGGGCAGACCACTCGTTCTCTGTGAATCTGGTGGCAGACACTGTTGCCCATCTGTGCTGAGAGCTGGAGCACTCTATCATAGGAGATGCTCAGGCCAAGGTGTGACAGTCTGTCGACCAATTCCTTCTTGCATGTATGAGCATGCAGCATCATCCCTATGTATATTGGAAGTGGGGTCTCCTGTGTAACACTGTGCCTGACACTGGTGGATGATGTGGTGCCACGTGTTCGCTTGTGTTTGACGCTGTTGAACTTCAGTATCTGGGCTGTGGCAATTGCTGCAGGGTTAGTGTCTGCCATCTGTTCCTTGATGCTGGGTCCCTCTAGGATCATACTGACTAGGGCAAGCAGCAACGGTGGCACAGATTCTTCTTGACATCCTTCAGGGAATCCTGTGAAGGGCTTGGCTTCTCCAAACATGTGACGGCGAACAATCTGTGCAGCATGGGCAAGATGGACTGCATCACTATCACTGTCCAGCTCGCAGGCTTTGGCAAGAGCAGCACCGAGATCTTCTTCAAATGCCATCATGATGTCTCTCCCCTTGGTGTGTGCCCGCATGTCAGGAAACTGAGCCAGCAGTCTCTGTTTCAGTCGTGTGGAGTGGACTCTCGTGTCGAGCTGGACTCCTAGCTGTTCCATTCTGGACAGATAGAGCTGGACAAGGTCAGCCAATCTGAATACTGGTGCCGTCTCCTCATCTTGTCTGGTTTCTTCAATGTAGAGGACGAGTTCAGCGAAGACAACTGCCGACATTGCTTGCTCTTGGTTTGTGTCCTGTGATCCTGTTGACTGGGCCTTTCTTGTGCGATTGTAAAGTCCTATCAAGCACCGTGGGTGATACTGGGCGTCCAACGCTATCATGTCCCCACCACTGAGACGGCCCAGCAGTTCTGTATCACCACCACCAGAATCAAGTCAATAGCTACATTAGATCCAAAGATAATGTCAAATGTAGATCGTGAAGCGGCCATGTAATGAAAAGCAGCCATTTTGAAATCCAATATGGCGGCCCATTGGTTACTGTACTCAGTGCAAATTGATACCATTGGATTCCTTGCCCCCAAAACATACATTTAGACACCAGAATTCAAGTCAATAGCTGGATTAGACCCAGAGATAATCGGAAATGTAGATTTCAAGTGGCGGCCATTTTGAAATCCAATATGGCGGCCAATACTTGACAATACCAAGTGGCAATTGGTACCATTGGATTCCTTGCCCCCAAAAACATATATTTAGATACTAGAATCAAGTCAATAGCTGCATTATGTCCAGAGATAATAGCAAATGTAGATTTCAAGTGGCGGCCATTTTGAAATCCAATATGGCGGACATAAAGAGAGAATTTCAAGTGGCCCAATATCTGAAAATGTTCGCAACATATTAATGTACATTTGTGCCAAATTTGGTGCTTGTATCACAAAATGCACAACAGGTTTGCTATGCTGCCCCACTATGAGGTTACACAGCAGAGAAACAAACAATTAATTTGTCTCATATATCTGATGCTTCATTTTGTCGCACTTGCTTTAATAAGCTTATTGGGATACAACAGTCGTCCACCCAGTATAATTCATCATCTGATTATTTTGCTATCAAGGCAATTACACACACACACACACACACACACACACACACACACACACACACACACACACACACACACACACACACACACACACACACACACATCCTGTCCATCCACCCACGCACCATACGCAGCCCACCCATCTCACTCACCAAACCCTGCCCACCCATCCCACCCACCTGTCACGGCCACCAAGCTCCACAATGTTGACCTGATATGGGGGGTTTGAAGTTTCAATATTCGTTTGCTTGTAAGAGGAACTTTAAAGCACAACGTAATTGGCCAGCAAACTCCACCATATTGACTTGATTAGTTCTACTTTTGGCCACCAGAGGAGCCTCTTATGCAATTCTAACCCACACTACCATAGTATTACCTTCCTTGTAAGACGTTACCCCTGTTAGACTGTTTTGGAGTTGATATAGTTTACTCTTAATTTGTATAGTGGACAACTGACCATTACACAGTAATGTATGTATATATATATATATATATATATATATATATATATATATATATATATATATATATATATATATATATATATATATATATATATATATATTAGAAATGAAAAGACTACATATATAATTTATCTCTTCTAGTCCAAAATAAGAACTTCACTTCATATGTTGTTGGCTCTTCTAAGCAGATTAAATGTCAACCAAAACTGAAATTTCTTGCTGATTTCGAAACTGCAAAGTGAAATAAATAATGAACATGTGAAATTTGATTTCACTTATTACGGGAACGACAAATATTGCAAGTAAACAGACCTTGTTATACTACGAGTCATATTTATTATCAGATTTCACCAAGAAAACATAATGTAGCTGCAAACGAAAATAATAAGAAAGAATGCGAGCCAAGGACACTAACATTGAGGACTTTATGAAACGGATAAGGTGCAGTTGCCATCAGGAATATCGCTTCATAACGAACAGTTATGAAACTCTTACACATTGTCCTGAAGAATTCGTTAGGTTCAGAAGGACGCCTCACTAGGTTACAAACGTTATCCTTCACTCTTCCTTTATTTATTGTAATGAAATGGATAGATAATAATATTTGTAACAGAACCGTACGTTGCTAATATTGCATTGACTGTTGTGCCTGGCGATACCTGGTGTGTAAGTATGGCATTGTATTTCCGCCTTACCTCCACACCTCCGTTCAGCCTCCACTTGCCCCTCCACCTCCACACCTCCCCTCAGCCTCCACCCACCGCTCCATCTCCACACCTCCCCTCAGCCTCCACCCACCCCTCCACCTCCACACCTCCCCTCAGCCCCACTCACCCTTCCACCTCCACACCTCCGCTCATCTTCCACCCACCCATCCACCTCCATCCCCGGCACCTCCCACTTACAGCAAGGTTCCGGGTTTACAGACGTGGGCTCACATTCTCGTCGGCTGAGGAAGCTCCCTAACACTTTTTCCTAAGTGATTTAGATTGCTTATTTTACGTTACTCTACCTGTGTTGCTTAAATTATTCTATTATCGCCAATACTCTGTATAAGTAAGGTATTAACCAACCGGATCCAAAAATAAATCGCAGAGGAAAAAGTGTTAGGAAGCTTTTTTAACCGATGATAATAAGGGTCGTGGTCACAGGGCAAGTACTGGGACATGATAATTGCCTGAATTATTTCTGTTTATCTTTGTTCTCATGAGGATGTTTCTGCCTCAAAGCGCTGCTGCAACGACTCTCACAGGTTATGCTTCTTGCTGTGTCTTGGAATCTTAAGAGTTAAGGAGAAAATCAATCAAACCCTTCCGCACGTCGTCATAAGTTTTGTGGAAAATCGCGCCGCAGAAGCGGGAACAAATTATAATCTAATAAAATAAATAAGAACGTTATACTTCTGGCGCTGGTTAAGACATTTTTCTGAACTGTCACTACAATGGGATTCTAAAAAGCACTATTAGACCGTCATCATTATCTATCTATCTATTGCCAGACGCCTCAATCCCGTTTGGGGTGGCCACAAACAAATCGCCTCCAAGTCGCCCTGTCCCCCGCCATTTCACTCCCCTGCTCCCAACTCACACCCCCCTCTCATATACCTCTCCACCCCATCCCTCCATCTCATCCTCGGCCTCCCCCTCCCTCTTTCCCCCTCCACCTCACTCACATACACTCTCTTCGTCAGTCTTTCACCCTCCATCCTCTCCACATGGCCAAACCACCTCAGTGTGTTCCTCATAACGCTTCCTATCACATCCACATCAACACCACAACGCTCCTTCACATCCTCATTCGTCAGCCTGTCTCTCCATGTGACTCCACAGGCTCCTCTTAAATAACTCATTTCCACTGCTCTCACTCTTGACTTGTGTCCTTCCAACAACGTCCAAGCTTCACTTCCGTACGTTAGAGTTGGTATCACAATACTGTCATGTAGTAACTTTTTCACTTCCATGCTCACTTCCCTGTTTCTTATCACTGCTTTCAAAGAACCAGCAACCTTTCTTC
This sequence comes from Coenobita brevimanus, assembly GCF_032717465.1. Lineage (NCBI taxonomy): Eukaryota > Metazoa > Arthropoda > Malacostraca > Decapoda > Coenobitidae > Coenobita > Coenobita brevimanus. The sequence goes on from NC_137002.1 coordinate 20,124,541, forward strand.
CCTGCTGTACCCTTTCAAGCACTTCACCCTCCAAACCTCCATCCTTACTCATCACACTACCCAAGTACTTAAACGTACTCACATTTTCCAATTCCTCACCATCCAACCTCGCTGTACATTCACTGACTTCACCTCTCTCAAAGACCATCACTTTACTCTTCCCTACATTCACCTTTAGATTCCGTTTCTTACACACTCTCTCAAACTCATCCACCAAGCCTTGCAGCTCCCCTTCGTCTTCACTCAACAACACAGTATCATCTGCAAACAACAGTACAGGGAGTTTCCAATTATCATTATCAATCATCCTTAATCATCTTTCTTCTCCTACACCTTATCCTGTCCCTCATCTTCCTCCTGATCCTGTTCCTTATCATTTCCCTCCTCCTCCTCTTCCTCCTCCAACACCGAGTTTCATAATCGTATTGGTTTTAATTATCCATTAACCCATTCAGTCCCAGGAAGCATTTTATAATTTTTATCATTTGCTACTTCAGCCAGTGATGTTCAGTTTAGGCAGATACATCACACTGTGAAACGGTTAATGGGCACTGATTCTAACCCCATCTCTACAAATACTTGCTCCAAAGTTAACAAGATCAAGTGAAAGTAGCAAGAATAGAATTAAGTCTAAATCATTCCTTCTGACATCGTTCATAAAACAAATACGCATAACTGCACGGTATATTGAGCATTTAATACGATGATGTCTCAGAGATTAAAATAATTTTTTTTATGAATTATAGTGTTTTTATGTCCTGTAACTGAGCTACGTAAAATAATCAACAAATGGGAAAAAATCTGGTCAAGTTAAAATAAAATACGTTTATCTAACATTAGCAAAAACAAGCATCCAGGCTCATTTGGCGGTATCTAACGTACTGCTGGGACGGCTCAGTGTGCTGGTGTGGGAGTGGCATTGGGAGTTGGAAATAAATGACGCAGGTTATACATTGGTAACGTTAATTCAGCCGACCCCACAACACACAAGAAACGATCCAACGTGGTGAAAGAGAAGCGTTGTTTATGGACATCCCTGTGTATAAACGTCATCGTACTGAAGGTATGAAGTACAGGCGCCCTCACGTCCCTCTTATTAATTCATTTACGTTTTCTTCCCTTCTCCTTTCTCTTCCTCCCACACCCACTCTAACCCTCTCCATGTCCCCTCTTCCTAATTTCGCTTTTTCACTTTTTCTTTCTTTCCTGCTCAGAATATAGTCCAACCTCCTTCCTTTCGTGTTCTCTCTCTCTCTCTCTCTCTCCCTTTATACCTTTCTCTCCATTACTTCCTATTTATCATTTATTCCTTTCTTTTTGGTCTAGATTTCTCTTTGTTCTTCATCTTTTCCATCTCATTTTCACTTTTTTTTTTTTTCATGGAAAATTCTACCTGTCTTTCATCCTGTCGTTTGTCCTTCCTTCTTCCTTCTCTTTCATGTTCTCCTCCACCTCCTCCCCCCTCCCACCCTCCCTCCTTCTCTTCATGTTCCTCATTGTTTTTCTTTCTTCTTGTTCTTGTTCTTGTTCTTCTTCTTCTTCTTCTTCTCCTCCTAGTTATGTTCAACTGAGTATTAAATCACACAAAATTAATTTATGTCTCCTCTATCATCTTCCATCACAGACAACTGACACAGACGGAAAACTTTACTATCAAATTGTGGAAATTTGTTGTCAAGATGATAGCATAATTTCTGGTGACTCTAATCTACCAGTAACAAAGTGGGGTGAACTGCAAACTGCACACCCAGAACAAGAGATTAATATGAATCTTCAAGAAAGTGCCCTTTATCAACACGTAGAATACCCAACGAGAGGAAACAATAGCATAGATATTATCTTAACTACAAATGATAAGTTAGTCAACAACGATGAAATCGGACCTGAGTTTAGTTCCAGTGATCATCGAATTATACAATTTAATATTGCTTCTGAAAAAATGAAAGAAACAGCAAAGAAAAGGTCCCAGACTATCGCAGAGTGGATTCCACCGGGCTCAGAGTGCTACTTACAAATACGGACTGGATCAAAATGACTGAAAGTGATGAGATAAACCAAATGTGAGAAATTTTCACCCCAAAATTTTATGAAGTCGCAAAATCATGTGTGCCACTACGTAACAGGCGTTCGGCTGGTAATGGTAAACCAAAGTGGTGGTCCAGTGAAATTAAAGGTAGCTTAATAGCCAAAAAAACGAGCTTATCACAACAAGAAAACTGCACAAAATAATGATGATAAATTACAGTATGATAATCTACGTCTCATATCAAAAAGACTTATCAAACAAAGCAAGAGAGCACTGGGGATCCACATTGCTTAAATCCACATTGCTAATATATGCAAATGAAATCCTAAAGAATTTTATAGTTACATGAGAAAGAAAAACGATATTACATCAAGAGACCTTTTCCATGTGACGTCACGAGTCATGTGACTTTTGTTTACGATGCCACACTCGACGGCAAATTGTTTGATGTCTAGAGAGACAGAACTGCAGATTCCACAACGGTATTCCACTTCTGTGCCTTCGGCTGTAAGACAAGACAGGAAACTGGAAGTTGGGTAAACTTCTACCAGTTGCTAGCCAATGAGGAAAGGCAACAGAAGTTGATAGCTGCAGTGAAGAGGGAGAATTGGCCGCTGACAGCTTACATCTGGATCTGTAGCAGGCATATCAGGTGAGCTAATGATCTGTGAATAGATATGGGTATATTTATTATTCTTAGCAGTTGCAGATATCATGGGATATCTTAATTACGTTAATGTTACAGAGTACAAGACCCACATGGCCATGTGTGTGGATGGGAATAGAGAGGGAGGGTCTATGTGACAGGCCTTGTTTTGGTGTTATTCCAGAGTTTCACCCAAACGAAATCGGACATAAACTATATTGTCCATAGCAGTGATGATTAGATTACAGGTTAGGTCATACTTAGAATTAGGTTAGGATAGGTAAGGTTTGGTTAAACCTTAATTTTTTATTTCTTCAGTGTGAGTTGTAACTGATATTTGGGTCATGGTGGATCATTTTGATAGTAGTGCAGTACAGAACACTATTCAAAACTTCAATATAAAATTGTTATATACCACTGTGAGTCCGTGTGCTAACCTCTGTGTGCTTACCTATGTTTCAATTACAATTGAACCATAATTACTGTTACAACTATATATATCATTTTCTATTTTATTTTGAAATGAATTTGTTCCACTGAAAGCCAAACTGCCAATACATGCTCCAGTTAAATATACACTTTTCACTGAGTACAAAAATACTGTCCTGGAAGACATCAGGGAACTTCCTGAGAGGGGCAACAAGCTTGGAACACTGCTCTGCTGTCAAGTGGAAGAGTTTATGAGTCAATGTACTCCAAGCATCCTGGTTTTCTCTCCAACTGGTCGTCTGGTCCAAGGTCAAAGGGCAGCCCTCGTCCTCTGCTAGCTCGACAGCCGACACCATGCATGCAGCACTAGGGAGGTCCAAGTCTCGCCTGTGGCACTCCTTCAACATATTTTCATGGCACAATCTTCGTTTCTTCCTCCGGTCTGAGGTTAATATGACATAACTTACTTCACCTACCCTCCTCTCAACTACATAAGGGCCTCCAAAACCATGAATAGGAAGCAAGGCAAGAACTTGATCGCCAGGGTGAAACACTCTGTTCCTAACTTTCTTAGAGTGGTCATACCATCTCTTCATCTTCTCCTGAGACGACTCGAAGTGTGCTCTGGCTACTTCCATACTATAGGCCAGTCTTTCTTTAAATTTTGACACATAGTCTAGCAAGTTAATTTGGTCTTCATTCTTGACCCATTGTTCTTTGAGGAGTTTAAGAGAACCTCTTACTTCATAGTCAAAGATTAACTGAAATGGGGAGTAGCCTAAGGACTCGCTCGGTGCCTCTCTGGTTGCAAAAAGTAGGAAAGGCAAACACTTGTCCCATTCCTTTTCATCAACACATAGCGTTTTCAGCATACTCTTTAAAGTTTGGTGATATCACTCTAATGCACCCTGGCTCTGAGGATGATATGCTGAGGAAGTGATCTGGGAGATTCCTAACTCCTTAAGGGTTTGTCTGAACAGGCTGGAATTAAAATTACTGCGTTGATCTGACTGAACTCCCTTAGGTAAAGAAGGTCAGCATCTCTTTTACAACCAATTTAGCTGAAATATTTCTCAAGGGCATGGCTTCAGGATATCTAGTGCCATGTCTAACACTGTGAGGATGTACTGGTGGCCTGAAGAGGTTTTAGCAAAAGACCAACAAAGTACACAAGGACTCTAGTGAATGGGGCCTCAAACACAGGTAGAGGAATCAAAGGAGCCACAGGGATGGGCTTATTGCGACTAGCTGACAAGTATGACATGACCTACAGAACCGGGAGACATCTCGACGGATTCCAGGCCAGTAAAAATGCTCCCAGATGCGGGAGAGAGTCTTCTTCACCTCTGAGTGACCTGCTAAAGAGGAGTCATGAGCAATGGACATAATTTTTTGCCTATAGGGTCTTGGAATCACCACCTGATGTACAATCTCCCACTTGTTTTCATGAGCAACACTAAGAGGTCTCTATCTTCTCATTAACACATTGTTTGGCCTTAAATAATAATACTCTGTCAGTTCAGACTCACATTCATTTTCCCTAACTGCTGAGTCAATTAAAGTAGCAATCTCTGGATCAGATCTTTGCATATCAGCTAATTTTGCACTTGCATCAGTCTGGGGAGAATCATTAACCTCTGAGTCATTTAACTGGGCAAAAAAGGTATCACCAAGCCCAATATCACCATCGGCATTGCCAGTGCCATTCATGTCAACATTCTCATGGCTGGCTTTGGCTGTCATAGCCCCAGTTACGGCACATGCAGGAAATAATTTAGTATCCAACTCTTTAGTCCTATCCTCACTCAGGGGAGTTTTTGACATTGCACAGAACAGCACTCACCTGTCCTCCCGCCAAGTCATTACCCAAAAGGAAAGCGACCCCTTGTACAGGAAGCTGGTCAACAACACCCACACGCATGGAACCAGTAACTAACTCTGGCTGGACCTTCATCTCAACTAGGGGAACAGATGCAAACTCAGCTATACCCTGCAACAAGACACATTCATTAGGGTCAGCTACATCAACAAACAATCCCCTTCAACATTAGTGACTGTGAAGCTCCTATGTCTCTCAGTATAGTGACTTCCTTGCCACCTTTTCCATCAAGTGAAACTAACCCTTTAGATATGAAGTTAGGAAATAAATGATCTGGGGAGGAGTCACTTTGTGTACTGGCTGGGGGAGGACATTCTGGTGGAGTCTTATTACCACTCTCACCTGAACCTGATGGCTGCACTTCTCCAGTCTTACTAGTGTCTAACAATGGCTCTGTCTGTCTATCCACCACTGACAGTGCCACTCTGGCCTTATCAACAATATGCACTTGCTGGGGTTGTGTCTCACTACCGCTAACAATATCTGTGGGTGGCTGCTCTCTGTTGGTGTCAAAAGATCCCCAAGAGTTTACCAAAGTGATAGGTTTTACAGAGGAACTTTTCCCTCGTTTTTTCCAGCACCAATCCTCCAAGTACCCCGTTTTCTGGCAATACTGGCAAAACCTGACATTTTTTCTTAACCCTCTGGCAACACTGTCCTCACTAACTTTCGTTGAACTAACATGCTCTGGGGTTGCAGTGTTCCCACTAGTGTCACTTGACATTAACTTGCCTTTACTAGAAGAAGGGTTCACAAAAACTGGTTGGTTTACTCTCCTATCTATCTATCTATATACCTAGGCTGCTTCCCCCAAGGAAAGGGAGGTAGCCGAGACAGGACGACACACTCCCCATTTACTCATCCATTCAAACACATTCATTCGCATCTTAGCCCCAAGGGGAGAACGGACAGATCCTCACCGGATAACACAGCACAGGGGTCAACTGCGCAATCCAATCAGTGACATCCGCAGCAGGGCCCGACAGTAGAGCTGGTTTACCCCTGCCACATCATAACAGACCCATCCCCTTACCCGCACCTGACGTGACTAGCTGATCAGACTAAATGCGGGAGAATATCCCCTCAGGGCTGCATCATCACTTATTCATTCACAATTTCTCTCCATTTATTTCTGTCACGCACAGCCACTCTTCCTTGCTCAACAGACATCCCTGTCACATCCAGTGCTCTCTTCACACTGTCCATCCATCCTATTCGTGGTCTTCCTCTCAGCCTTACACCTCTCACATCAGATCTAGTTATCTTTTTCACCAATCGCTCATTATCCATTCGCTCCATATGCCCAAACCATCGCAACACTCTCTGCTCAACTCTACCAGCCATCTCTCAAACAACTCCAGTTCTCCTTCTCATTTCATCATTTCGCACTCGATCCATACGCGTCACTCCACACATACTCCTCAGACACCTCATCTCCATTACATTCAAACTTTTCCTCTCTGCTACACCCATATTCCATGTTTCAGCCCCATATAACGCAGTCGGTACCACAACACCCTCATACAACCTTCTCTTTACATCCATTCTAAGCGAACAAGATCTAAACAATTTTTTCATTCCTCCAATCACCTTTCCTACTTCATTTATTCTAAACTTCACTTCTGCATCTATTCTTCCATCCACAGCAACATGTGACCCTAGATATTTAAAACACTCTACCTCCTCAAGCAACTAGCCATTCAAAGCTATATTCATCCCCCTACCATCTACCAACCTCGTACACTTCATCACTTTACTCTTATTCTCATTTACTTTCAATTTTCTCCTTTCACACACCCTTCCAAACTCCTCTACCAACTGTCTCAATCTCTCCTCTGAATCAGCCACCAGTGCAGTATCATCTGCAAACAGCAGCTGCTTCAGATTCCACTCTCCACCATCAACCTTCACCAGACTCAGACCTCCACCTAAAACTCTTGCATTCACCTCCCTTACAACACCATCCATGTAAATATTAAACAACCAAGGCGACATCACACATCCCTGTCGCAGCCCCACTCTCACAGGAAACCAGTCACTCACAGCATTTCCCACTCTTACACACGCTCTACTATTTACATAAAAACTTTTCACCCCTTTTAGTAACCTGCCATCAAGTCCATACAATCTTAAAACAGTCCACAAAGCCTCCCTATCAATTCTATCATACGCTTTCTCTAAATCCATGAATGCCCAAAACACGTCCTTGCCTTTCGCTAAATACTTTTCACACACTTGTCTCACAGCAAACACCTGATCCACGCATCCTCTCCCTCTCCTAAAGCCACACTGCTCTTCAAAAAACACTCTCTCTGTACCCTCTCTAACTCTCATAATTAACACTCTACCATAAACCTTACCTACAACACTCAACAGACTTATACCCCTAAGGTTAGTACATTCATACTTATCACCCTTGCCTTTATACAACAGGACCACACAAGCACTTGCCCAGTCAACTGGCACCATACCTTTCACAAAGCACACATTCAACAATCTTACTAACCAGTCAACAATGGTCACTCCACCACCTCTCCTACTCTTAACAAATGACTGAGGCTTACGTTCATGCTTATGAATTATACTATAGTTATCTGCTGCAACAGCAGCTTCAGCTAGGGTATCTAAATCTTTCTCCAGTAGGTATGTTGCCACATCCCTATCTATCTTATCAGTGAAGTTCTCCAAGATCATTAATTATTATAGTTTACAGAAATCAACTTTCTTAGAATGCAACCATTGATCAAATAAGTCTGTGAGTACTCTATCATATTCCAACTGAGTCTGATCTTTTCGTTTAACCTGTCACGTCCCGAGGTTTTCCGCACCTCCGACATCCCCTAGTCCCGAGGTATTTAAAAAAAAAAAAAAAATTGGGCTAAAACCTTCGCTTTTGGTGAGAAACATCGAAAATTCATAGAGAAATCGCTCACCTGAGGTTTAAAATACCCAATCCAGGTAGGAGTTCCTCCTTACCTGACTGGGTTTTCTAACATGCTGGCACCAAAGAAAACGAGTTCTATGGGAGGGTAACTATTTTATCCACTCATAAATGGTATTTATTTATTTACTTGGTACGAATGTATATGTAGTATGAGAGTATATTGGTTTTCAAGCAGTAATAAAGGCATTATAAGCATTGTTTCACTCACTAACTAATCACCATACCTGACCTTTTTTTGCCACATTACCTGATCATTATTTCTGGCTGTTTCTCCTTCTAATGCTATGTAAACATTGTCCTCCACATTGTCATCGATTGGGGAATCACTCTGGCCCTGAATATCTTTACTAGCCAGGTCACTGGTAACAGGTCCTTTGCCAAGACAATGGCGTGAGGGGGGGAGGGGGGAGGTTACGTGGTGTAAGGCATTGTCCCTGCTTGGCATCTTGTAGAGGAATAGAGGAAGGTGTCCCGTGTATACATACAAAAAATCACGCGCGAAAATTGAAAATTGTGCAAATTAGGGACCTTGCAATTGCACGACGTACTGGTACGTCGCCGGGACTGGCAAATGCAAATCGTTGCAACGTACCCATACGTCGACGGGATGGGGCGGGTTAAAGGTGGATCTAAATTTAAGCCTATATGCCTCTGGCATGAGTTCGTATGCTTTTAGAATGGCCTCTTTTAAACAATCATAGTTAGCACTTTGATCAACAGATAAAGAAATAAAAGCCTCTTGAGCCTTTCCTTTCAAAACATTCTGCAGCAGTACTGTCCAAGAGTCTTTTGGCCACGAGAGACGACCTGCCACCTTTTCAAATGTATGGAAGTACTTAGTGATGTCTTGCTCATTAAAGGGAGGTACTAACTTAATGTTCCAAGCAACATCAAAAGATTCCCTGGCAGGTGAATTATTGGCTCTAGGTAAACTATCAGGGTGAATTCGTGATCCATTTCCTTTTGTCTCATTTGAGCCTGTAATTCAATTTCCTTCATTCTAGCATTCAATTCTTGTTTTCTCATTTTTGCTTGCACTTCTAGTTCCCTCAGCTTAATTCTGGCTAACTCAAGTTGCACTTTGTCACCAGTATCATGAGCAGAAAAATCACTAGGGCCAGGTATCTCCGAAGCCAAAGGCTCAGGGTCAACACCTTGTGCAGTATCAAATGGCTCAGAACTAGCTATAAAGGACTCACTTTGCTCAAACTTGTTGTCCAATATTAAATCAAGTAACTTAGTCTTAGTGACTGAGGCAGGATATTTCAACTGTAAGGCCTGGGCAAGCAATATGAGCTCGTGTTTCGTGAGTGTTTTCACTCTGGTTGGGGAAGGCTTAGAATCCAAAAATGTTTTCACATCACTATCGTTCATTATGGCCATGATTACTGATTATAGTTTAGTAGGTAAGAGTAAGCACTGTGTATGTGCCCAAGGTTGCCAATATTATGTCACAGAGCTATCCTGGCCAGGAGGTCGCCAAACTGTTATGGGGGTGTATATTACAGTGCACTCTTAGCCCTTAATTAATCACCAAAAGGGATAAGGTAAAGCTTACAAGAAAAGTAACTTTAGTTTATTGTACAATATGACATACACAACCAAAGAAGAAACCAGGGTTCGTTTTACAAAAGGAGGATTCATATAGGCCTCAGAATACAAATGTGAAACAAGTTATTTCTTACCTAACCAGAACACACTCAGTGGAGGATAAGTACTCACAAAGCTTGAGGAAACGTGGAGACTTCAAGGTCCAGATATAATTTACACACTAATGTAAATGGAGGAGTGGACCAAGAATGGGAAATGGTGCACAAAGAGTGTGTTTTTTGATCAAAGTCACGTACTGAGTAATGTTGGGGAAAAGTGTGTGACAAAAGTGTACCATGACAGTAAATGTGAACAAATGTGTACAAATGACAAGATGTGTACAAGAATGTGTGTAAAAAAATGAGACAGAAATGTGTGTACAAAAACGTGTGCACAAAATGAGACAAAAATGTGTCTCTTCACATTTTCCTTGGACTTATAAAGCAAACTTACTCCTCCTCTCTCACATAATTAACCACTAGGCTGTCTTATGGAATACCTACAGCCACTCACCAAGTACAGAGGCACCTGCTACCAAGGGGAGCCAATGGCAAAGTTACACAAATTATACAAAACCACTGACGTGCCATTATTTAGGCTTCTATTGGCAACTACTCTGTTTTAGCTCCTCCCACATTATAAGTTACACCCACAGTTCAAGGACAAGAGGGATTTTCTCTGTAATTTGTGAGAAAAACATCTGGTGTGTTATCAGTCCAGAAGGCAAAGTTGACCACTGAGTAAACAGAGTTGAGGTCTAGGGTTACCCTCACAACCACCAAAACTGATAAGAAAAATATTTATCCATCTTAACGGCTTGCCTGTTTCCTTTCGTTATCACATTATCTTCTATTTCACCCATTCGCTACGGGGTAACTACGCCAGTAACACAGTCAAAAGTAAAGGTCATTGGGAAAGATCAAATATCAGAGCCCCAAGGCAAAGTCAACATAGTTTTGATCAGATCTGAACCAAACTTTGTGGAAGGTTGAGGCATGACTGAACTAATTCGATTTTGAGAGTAATAAGACAAGGGCCAAGACCGAAGAGCAAAGCCAAGTATTCGGCCTATGTCATGTTTATAGGAAACGAGAGAGAGAGAGAGAGAGAGAGAGAGAGAGAGAGAGAGAACTACCGTAATATTCCACCTAAAATCCCTCTCATAGTAACAGGGAGGAAGCTGAATACATAAAACCGTCAGCTTAAGTGGTTCTCGTATTTGATCTGCGTGAACTGAGCCCCCTCTTACCTATCTATCTATCTATATACCTAGGCTGCTTCCCGCAAGGAAAGGGAGGTAGCCGAGACAGGACGACACCCCCCCCATTTACTCATCCATTCAAACACATTCATTCGCATCTTAGCCCCAAAGGGCAGAACGGACAGATCCTCACCGCACCACACCGCACAAGGGTCAACTGAGCAATGCAATCAGTGACATCCGCAGCAGGGCCCGACAGCAGAACTGGTTTACCCCTGCCACATCATAACAGACCCATCCCCTTACCCGCACCTGACCTGACTAGCTGATCAGACCAAATGCGGGAGAATATCCTCTCAGGGCTGCGTCATCACTTATTCATTCACAATTTCTCTCCATTTATTTCTGTCACGCACAGCCACTCTTCCTTGCTCAACAGACATCCCTCTCGCATCCAACGCTCTCTTCACACTGTCCATCCATCCTATTCGTGGTCTTCCTCTCAGCCTTACACCTCTCACATCAGATCTAGTTATCTTTTTCACCAATCGCTCATTATCCATTCTCTCCATATGCCCAAACCATCGCAACACTCTCTGCTCAACTCTACCAGCCATCTCCCGAACAACTCCAGTTCTCCTTCGCACTTCGTCATTTCGCACCCGATCCATACGCGTCACTCCACACATACTCCTCAGACACCTCATCTCCATTACATTCAAACTTTTCCTCTGCTACACCCATATTCCATGTTTCAGCCCCATATAACGCAGTCGGTACCACAACACCCTCATACAGCCCTCTCTTTACATCCATTCTAAGCAAACGACAATTAAACACTTTTTTCATTCCTCCCAGCACCTTTCCTACTTCATTTATTCTAAACTTCACTTCTGCATCTATTCTTCCATCCACAGCAACATGTGACCCTAGATATTTAAAACACTCTACCTCCTCAAGCAACTCACCATTCAAAACTATATTCATCCCCCTACCATCTATCTACCTCGTAAACTTCATCACTTTACTCTTATTCTCATTTACTTTCAATTTCCTCCTTTCACACACCCTTTCAAACTCCTCAACCAACTGTCTCAATCTCTCCTCTGAATCAGTCACCAGTGCAGTATCATCTGCAAACAGCAGCTGCTTCAGATTCCACTCTCCACCATCAGCATTCACCAGACTCAGACCTCCACCTAAAACTCTTTCATTCACCTCCCTTACAACACCATCCATGTAAATATTAAACAACCAAGGAGACATCACACATCCCTGTCTCAGCCCCACTCTCACGGGAAACCAATCACTCACAGCATTTCCCACTCTTACACACGCTCTACTATTTACATAAAAACTTTTCACCCCTTTTAGTAACCTGCCATCAAGTCCATACAATCTTAAAACAGTCCACAAAGCCTCCCTATCAATTCTATCATACGCTTTCTCTTACCAGGCTTGGAAAAAAAAAAAAAAAACAGTTTAAAAAAATGTTATTTGGGGGAAGGGGTTTACTGAGCTTTTTTTGGCTTTATAGTTATTCCCCCTATTTTGATGTAAATTAGTTAAAATAAGAACAAGGTAATTTAGAATTAAGTTAAATGTATGGAGTGTTATCTAGAGAACAGGCACTTGTTTTAGAAATGTTGATTCGGGTTGGTCGGGTTGGACCAAGCCTTTGATAACTTTTACTGTACATACTGATGCAGGAAATAGACAGGTGTGGCATGACTACTGCTGACTCAGTACCGGTACTCACTGTCTCAGTTTCAGTTTCTTATTGGTAGTGAGAGGACCATAGCAACAAAATGCCGGCTGGTAGTGGCAGAAAAAAAGGCAACAGAGTGGGATGAAGTTGAAATAAAAAAATAAAAAAATGATAAACACAAAGCAGTCTGCAAATACTCCAACCAAATAATATGTAATAAAACCGGAAGAGTGAGAACCCACATCCAAAACCGTCCCAAAAGGAAAGCTCATTAGATACTGTGAAAAGGTAGGTAAATAATGCATTTAGAAATTCTAACTAAATAATCACAATACTGTACCTGGAGCAAAATCTGTATGATTTTAGGAAAATGTAATGTCTGCATGTATAAGTATGGCTGCAGAGAGAGAGAGAGAGAGAGAGGGAGGGAGGGAGAAATGAAAGAGTTAGTGGTGTAGGATTTCTAATTAACAAAAATCTTGTGGACAACATTGTTAAAGTCAGCAGTGTATCTGACAGAGCAGCATTGGTTGTAATTTGACTATGCAAAAAAGTAATACAAGAATATGCACCAACTTCTCAAAGCTTAGTTGAAGGAGTGGAAACATTCTATGACAACATCTCTCAGATTATGGAAGAAGATAATACCACATATACTATACTCATGGGAGACTTTAATGCAAAGGTTGGGAAATAAAAAAAGGGTGAAGCAAGTATGGGAAAATTTGGAGTGGGAGAAAGAAATGGAAGAGGAGAAATGGTGGTAAACTTTGCTGAAATGTATAACATGAAAATAATGAACACATTCTTTCACAAAAGAACTTGGAGAAAGTGGAGCTGGAGAAGCTCAAATGGAGAAACGAAGAATGACATCGACTTCATAATAGCAGATAAGAATAACAAGATCACAAATGTCGCAGTTATCAACAAATTAAATATAGGAAGTGACCATAGAATGGTAGGTTGCACAACCAAATTCAATTACAGAAGAGAAGGAAAGAAGATGATGAAAGATAAAAAGATATTCCCAACTAAAGTAAACGAAAGAAAAGCAGTCATTCAGTTGGAAATAAGGAACAGATTTTAGGATCTAAGCAATGCTCAATGTGAGATTGATGAGCTGAATGACAGGCTAACAGAAGTGCTAAGAGACTCAGCGGAGGTAGTAAAAAAACCTAACACAACCAAAGCCAAAAAGCATTCAGAAAAGACATTCGAGCTTATCAAAAAAAGAAAAGGAAAGGAAATAAAAGTAAACACAAAGAAAGATGAAATAGAACAAGCAGAAATAAATAAGCTTATCAACAAGAGACAAAGAGAAGAAGAAAGAGAAACGTGGATGAGATCAAAGAAACCAACAAAAAAGGAAAAAGTCTGAAACAGGTCCGAAGTAAAATGGCACTAGAAAAGCAACGAATTATATGATTGAAAGACAAAAAAAGTAAAATCATTAAATGCTAAGATGGTGAAGAGAGTTGAAGAATTTTACAAACAACCGTATGCATCAAAGACAGTTGTGCCAATAGCTAACTTTTCAGTTGACACAAATGAAATACTTGTGGTAAGACCAGGCGAAGTAAATATTTTTCTTAATATATGAAAAGAGGAAAGTCTCCGGGAGAAGATAGAATAGTAGCAGATTTACTGCTGGATGCAGGAGAAGAAGTACAAAACAGGCTTGTTCACTTATTTACTCAATGTAAAAAAAAAAAAAAATTCCCAAAACATGCTGTAATGCAATAGTTACTTTACAAAAAAAGGTGACTAAAAAATCATAGTAACTATCAACCCATTAGCTTATTATCAGTCATTTACAAACTCATCAATAAAGTCTTTACGAACAGAATAACAGGAAATTTGAAGGAAAACCACCCTCGTGAACAGGCAGGATTCCAAAGCGGGTATTCATCTACTGGTCACCTACACACAATGAATCAGCCGAGACCACTATAGACTATAATAAACCACTGTGCTTAGGTTTTGTTGATTACAAAAAGGCTTTTGACTCAGTGGAGCACATAGCAATTATAAATTCACTGCGAGAACAAGGAGTGAATAAGAACATTGTAAAACTGCTCGAAAACATATATAAAGAGGGAACTGCTACAGTTAAATTACACAAGGACTCGGAAAAAACTAAGATTGAGAAGGGCGTGAGTAAAGGAGATGAAGTTTCCTTCAAATTTTTAACAGCATGCCTTGAAAGTATTTTCAGAGAGCTAGACGGGGAAAACAAAGGAGTGAACATAGATGGAGAAAAGGTAAACCATTTCAGATTTGCAGATGACATTGTCCTAATCTCAGAAACAGCAGACACATTGCAAGAAATATTAAATGACATGAACAGAGAAAGTCTCAAAGTAGGGCTAAAGCTGCACCAGAGTCAAGCTAAAGTAATGTTTAATCCACAAACACCAAAAAACGTTATCAGATTAAGAGCAGAAATTCTTGAAGTCGAGGAGTACAATTACTTCGAGCAAATACCTAAATTAATGAAAGATCATGACAGCGAAATAAAATGACACAATTGGATGGAAAGCTTTCGGTAAACATAGAGACATTATTAAAAGTATGTTGCCAGTTTGTATGAAACGAAAAGTATATAACTAATGTATAGCAATAACGTATGGTTGTGAGACATGGAAACTGACAAAATCGATGGAAAATAAATTAATAAGTTCTCAGAGAGCAATGGAAATGTAAGTGTTGGAAATGTCTTTTGAGAGACAGGAAAAGATCAACTTGGGTGAGAAAGCAGACTAAAGTTAAAAATATTACCGAGCTTATAAAAGAACAGAGATGGAGGTGGGCAGACCAGTAGCAGGAGTAAGTGATTACTGATGGAGCAAGAGGCTGAGTTAATGGACACCAAGAGATTGTAAGCAAAGCAGAAAAAGGCCAGACAGGAGGTGGAGAGATGAAATAGAGAGATTTTCAGGGAAAATGTGGCAAATGTTGCCTCAGTCAAGAAATTCATGGAGAAGGTTGGGAGAGGCATTTGTTCAGCAGTGGACTTCTAATGGCTGATGATGATATATATATATATATATATATATATATATATATATATATATATATATATATATATATATATATATATATATATATATATACATTATATATATATATATATATATATATATATATATATATATATATATATATATATATATATATATATATATATATATACATTATATATATATATATATATATATATATATATATATATATATATATATATATATATATATATATATATTGTTAAGTCCCACCCCCACACTACCACAGGCTTCAAAAGCAGTAGTTTAGTATAAGAAGGACGTTGCCCAGTGAGTTGTTGCACACCAGACCAGCTGAGGCAAAAATAAACACTGGCTTCTTAAAAGTTCACTGTCTTTATTTTCCAAATAATTCCACTAAAAGCTTCCCAGTTGCACTGTTCTCACAAGCACTGGAGCTATACAAACTTTACTAACTGCTATTACACTTAATGCTTGACAACACATCACTGTTATTACACTTAATGCTTGTCAAAACTTCACTGCTATTACACAAATACCGAAAATTTACAAACTTCACTGCACTGACACTCAAACTGAACTGAAAACTGACTGAACTTCACTCAAACTGAAGTGAGACCCGACTAAACTTGCTCTATTCTCTTCCCCACCTTGCTTCTCTAACATTCTAGAACGTGCTGGGCTTGTACCTGCCCGTAGCAACAGTTACCAATTCAGAGACACCCAAACATGAAAAGAGTTTCTTACATTACATAACACTTAAATGACATAATTTAACGATCACATAAATGAAACATTATTGAGAAAAAAGAGCATAAAAATTAATGCATTACTTACAAAATAACTATGCTCACAAACAGCAGGCAAACTGGCAACCGACTCTTACCAGAACTAACTACTGTAAACATCAGGAAATATCGAGAAACATCTCTGCTACCTAACTGGCAAATCTCCCTTCTTAACACTACCCCCTCCCTAGTTTTTTGTCATCCCAACAAAACAACGCAATATATACAAACATAAACCTTAATTCTAATGAAGCATTTAACTTTACACAAAATAATAATTCAATTCATCAGGTCTTCTTCCTCCTGGAAGGTCTTGGTCCTCTTCTTGATTCGCTTCTTCTCTTGGGGAACTTTCGCCATGCTCTTGCCCTTCAGCTCCTTGGTCCTCCTCAACCTTCTCGGCTGTGAGAGAGCACGATTCCTTGGAGATGTCCCAGCTGTATTGTCCTGGCCCCTGGTACTGCCACAGATGGTTCACATGTACAGTCATAAGAAAAACTATCGTTACCCCCAATTATGTTCGATGCAAAACGAACGTTAGCTGGGCTATGTGGGCAGGTCTTTGCTGTTCGCCCCTCCCCTTTCTAGTGTTGCCATATCACAATCCTATTACAAGAGTTGGAATAATGAGCAAGAATGAGCCATATGGCAGGGAAATATAAAGGACGTGTTTGCATTAACCTGAGCACCCCGCCAGGGTTTAATAATGAAACTCGGCACGTTTATTACTTTCCTACTATTCAATCCGTATTATCTATAGAATACAACAAATAAATTATTTTTAAGGGTATTAAATCTACAGGCATCAATTGTTATTTTATGCTAGAGTAGGAGGGATGCACGAGGTCATTTGTGTGCTTTAGATGGGTGGTTAAATGCTTCAGATGGATGTTTCAGTTAGTGGCATCCATACGTCGATGTCTAGAGGCTGTTTTGGAAGCAGGGGGTGCATATACAAAATATTAAACAATGAGACTGAACATGTATTATTATTTTCCTTCTACTCAACATTTATTTTATGTAGAAAGCAATACATATCATTATTACACTGAAATTTACTATCTTGGCTTGTGTCGGCTGAAATGCTATTATACGTCTGGAATGGATGCACATACTCATTGCCCGACTTCATGTGTGTTGCCGACTTCAAACCATTCAGTTATATTTTTTTTAATGATTTCGGTGCTGGATGATAAAGCGTATTGTCACTGTGCACAGAGGCCAAACAATCTAATTAGCTTTTATTACCTCTAGCACAAATTCTAATATCTGTGTCTCACATAACTGACATTGACGGGTTTGCGGTATAAACTTTCCTGTCCCGTCACTCCACAACACTTCGTCGTTGTGTTAGAGTGCATAGCTCTGAAGGGTAACGATAGTTTATCTTATGACTGTACCACCTTTGGGCGAGACTTCCTGCCTCCCCGTCTGATAGGCGGTCCAACACAGTGTATGGCCCGTCCCATGGGCTCTGCAGCTTTGATGACTGTCCTTTCTTTCGCTGAGGATTGAATAACCAAACATGGTCACCATCCTTGAAGCTCACCTCTCTTGCCTTGGCATCATACTTGCACTTCATCACCTCTCCCGAAAACTTGAAATACCCCTCACACTTGATGATGTACCTCAGCCAGCCTTTACTGAAGATGCTTTGCATTTCTGGAGGTGTTTGCAGGCAGCACTTCACTAGGTCGTCTTTCCACTAACAAATCAATAGGTAAGCGTAACTCATGGCCCAACATCAGTTTTACAGGTGTGTATCCAGTAGACTCATGGGATGCAGACCGATATGCCATCAACAATGCAGGTAATTTCTAGTCCCATTCTGTTTGTCCCTCTGTGCAGTACTTGGCCAGTTCTTGTCCCAGGGTGCAGTTGAATTTCTGCACCATCCCATCTGACTGTAGCCTTAGTGGGGTCATCCTGGTTTTCTTGATCCCCAGTAACTTGCAGCTTTCACAGAGCACAGCAGACTCGAAGTTTCTACCCTGATCTAAATATAGCTCTTGTGGCATCCCAAAACGACAGGAAAACTGGTCAACCAACACCTGAGCAACAGTCGCAGCCTCTTGATCGGGGATATCATAGACTTCTGGCCACTTTTGTGAAGAAGTCCATGGTAACACATATATACCAGTTTCCTCTTGCAGTGAGTGGCAAAGGTCCAGCAATGTCCATGGCAACTCATTCTATCGGTGCACTCACTTGGTACAACTGGAGAGGGGCACAACCACGTTTCTTGGGTTCTTACTTGGCACAACACACATCACAGGCCCGACATTACTCTTCAACATCCTGATGCATGCCAATCCAGTAAAACCTCTGTTGCAGCTGGCTTAGAGTTTTCTTCAATCCCAGGTGCCCACTTGTGATCTGGTTATGGGACTCATCCAAGTTCTCGGACCTCATCTCCTTCGGAACCACCAGTTGCCAATACTTGTTGAGGCCATTGGCTGTCTCCACTGATGCTCCAGTAGTCCGATGTTCAAACAAAGAAGGTCCCACTGACTCCAATAACTCTTAGTCGCAGGGCTTAACCTGGAAACTTCTTCCCATGATGGTCACACTGCACTCCACTGCAGAGCAGCCCGATCCCATATTTTTCACCGTAGAAATGCTGAGAGGGCTCACAGTGTGTCCATCCAACATTATGACCATTTTCTCTCTTGTCCCCATAGATATAGTCGCAGTGGTCTTATGGTTCGTCGACATAATGTGGTGTGTGCCTGCCTCAGACTGGGCCACCGACCTGTGTGGCAGGTGGCCGGGGCGGGCAACGCACCTCATTTCTCCTCCTATAAGCTGTATGATGCACCCAATGCCAACACCCTTGACCATTATTGCCTGCAATGTCCACTTGTCTCTGATTTAATACCACACGGACTCACATTAGTGGACATCTGTAAGCATTTGCTGGAAGATGATAACCTAGATGTTATTCTCATGCATCATCAACACTTTGGTGGGTGTTAATTTGTTATAGCTAGACAGCATGTCCTGCGTGGCACGAATTCCCCTGCACTCACCTCACATATGGCCGCATGGCACTGTACTAGGTTTCTTGGCTTCGAGCATAATAAATTAATCAACTCAAATACTCTGCTGCAGCCACTCTAGCACTGTTTGTAAATCTGCATCCTCTTCAGGTCTTCATCTGACGCTGGTCCTGTCACTGCAGTACGGCTGCATTTCTTACTATGATCTTCCTTTTTACTACACTGCCGGCACTCCGGATCACAAGGCCAATGACTCAGGCTTTCAGCACTGCCATGTACCCGCCCAGGACGGTACAGCACCTCATAATTGTGCTGGTCTAGCTTCCCAAGTCAGTGTGCCAGTTGTCCTTCCGGATTCTTTAGCGTTTTCAGCTTCTTCGGTGCTGCATGGTCCGTCCTGATGATGAAGTAGGACCTGTACATGTAGAGATGGAAGAAATTAAGGCTCTTCATCACTGCCAAGAGCTCCTTACGGACAGGGTTGGAACAATTACACTTCAAAAATTTTATTACAATTACAATTACTTTCATTTTTTCAAAAAATTACAGTTATAATTACAAATACATTTGGGAATAGCAATTACATTACAATCACAATTACTGCTAAGCAAAATCAATTATAATTACAATATCCCGAATTTGGACAAAACAATCGTTTTGGTTACGAAAAACACTAATTTTGCACTGTAAGGTTGTCCTTAATTTACAGACAGTGACACAAACTAATTTGAAGAAAAAAAAAAACATTTTTGTAAAAGGTGCAGATAATAATTAAAAAGCTAGCAGTTTTTCAAACAACTGACTATTGCACTTAATCAATAACACTGAATTGAAAGCAGTAACAGCAAGTTGAGCTCTGTTTGCAGTGGACTAATTTCCAGCAATGCTGAAAATTCACTCTGATGGTGCAGATGTAGCAGTACACCCAATTAACTCTCTTGCAAAGTTCTTCAGTGGATGCAAAGCTTGTGACACTTCTTTCCAGTATAACATTGGATCACTGGAAAATGGCAGAGTTTTTTCCTGTACATATTGCTTCAAAAAAAGACTCACTGACACTGTGCTTCCCTCTGATCCTCATTGATTTTGGAGCTTTGATGAACATTTAGGTATGAAAGAGAACAGTCTGGGTCTTTTTGATTCCGTTAATTCTCCTCCCAGATCGTCCTTGTTACACTCTTTATGCATTGTTGACCCCTCATGAACCACCTCCACTTCTTCAAGCATTTCCTTGACATATGCCAGCACTTGGTCCTTCTGCTCTTGTAGTGAAGGCCAGTCCAGCCTGAACCTAGGATCCAAAAAAGCCGCCACTTGAACATCTCTCAGTTCCAAGTATGGATCCAATCTTTTCTTCACATAGTCCAACAGCACTTTAGCCAGTTGTTCACGGTATTGTAATTTGGTATTATGAATTAGATTCTCCAGTGAGTGTATAAGTACATGAATCACTGGTCCAATAGCAGTTATGGTCACCTTTCTCTGTCCCTCCACAACTTCCATGGCCCCACAAAAAGGTTCGAGGACAATCACAAGCTCTTTTAAGGCAGAAATCTCCACTGGCATGATTTTCTTACTCCTCTGCTCTCTCTGGGACAGAAGATCAATTGTATTTTTCACCTCTACAGGGTTCTTGAGCATAGATTTAATAATTTTCAGCTGTGAATTGTATTTTGTCACATTTTGTGTCTGGAGAACAATCTCTTTAGATCGAAGTTACAGAGCAGCTACTGTTGATTTCCTCATTGAATTGATCAAGGATGCAATTTTCTGAAGCGTTGATGAGAGCAGTGAATTTTTTACATTTGTGCAAGTAAATCCAATCTCACACACAGTTGCTGGGTAGTATATGTGCAAAACATCCCATTCTTTGAGGAAGGTAAGTCAGAACATCTAAGCAAATATCCTCGTCAATGAAGTTGGGGTCACATGAATTTCCAGCCCCCTCTTCTTCCTCATCTACCATTTCTAGAGTCTTGGCAAGGAAATGTCAAATGCATTCACCATTAAGATGCATTATCAGCTACAGCTTTCTTTACTTTCCCTTGAATACTGAACCGATTGACAGTTTCCTCATAGGCACATGCAATATTAAATGTCGTGTGTCGACCATCTGAATTATCACAATCAAGGACATGAGACATCAATTCCCAGTCTCTGTTAACATAGTTCACTGATGAAAAGAGAGTGTGTGTGTGAACTGTGAGGAATATTTGTCTAGGAGAGAGTGTGAACGAGTGTGTCAAGCCTTCTCTCTCAGAGCCTTTTTATGCAGTCCTCCCTCTCCCAAGCAACCTGAGTAGGAGTTCTCTGGTGATGCTGGTATCAGTGACTGGTAAAATCTAGGGATTAGGGAGGAGCAAGGGCTCTGGACCATACCCCTCTTCCCCCATGAAATCCTGGGCCTCGGCATTTCTTATCGACGGGGGACAAGGAGCTGGGTCAGGTCCCATGAGAGAACAGGTGTTCGGGACAAAGCCAGCAGAACTGTCAAGACGCAGCTTAGGTGGGTTAATCCCGGGGCATTTTAATCCCATAATGACAGCTAGGTACAGGGTTACCTTACCAGTACGACTTTCCTCCCGTTTCACAATTACATTTGTTACAATTAACTTATCAATTAATGCTAAAAATAATTTCATCAGTACTAAATGCTCTCAACTCTCCAACTCGAATTCTTCCCGCTCCTTCTGGCACCTTGCCAAAAACCTTTCTAACAACTTTACCTCATCATCCTTCCCTCCTCTTTTCTACTCTGATGGTTCTGTAGCTATTTCTTCTACTGATAAAGCAGATCTCTTCGCACAGACTTTCTCCTCCAATTCCACCTTAGACGATTCCGGTGCTGTTCCTCCATCACTTCCCCCCTCTGACTTCCTCATGGCTAGCATTAAAATTTCTTCAGCTGATGTATTTTCTGCCATCACTGGCCTCAGTACTAACAAGGCATATGGGCCTGATGAGGTCCCTCCTGTTGTTGTCAAGAACTGTGCTTCTGTGCTTACACCCTGCCTAGGCAAACTCTTTCGCCTTTGTCTGTCAACTTGTACCTTTCCTTCTTGCTGGAAGTTTGCTCTCATTCAGCCAGTCCCAAAGAAGGGTGACCACTCCCAACCCTCCAACTATCGTCCAATTGATTTAACGTCCTGTATTTCAAAAGTTTTCGAGTCAATTCTCAATAGAAAAATTTTAAGGCATCTTTCCCATCACAACCTTCTTTCTGATCGTCAGTACCGGTTCCGTCAGGGACGCTCCACTGGCGATCTTCTCACCTACCTTTCAGACTCCTGGTCATCCTCCTTTCGGGACTTTGGCGAAAGCTTTGCCATTGCACTTGACATCTCAAAGGCTTTCGATCGAGTCTGGTATTAATCTTTAATTTCCAAATTCCCCTCCTACGATTTCTATCCTTCTATCTGTGCCTTCATCGCTAGCTTCCTTTCTGGTCGTTCTATAGCCGTTGTTGTAGACGCCCATCGTTCTTCTCCTAGATCTATCAACAGTGGTGTTCCTCAGGGCTCTGTCCTATCACCAACTCTCTTCCTTTTATTCATCAATGATCTTCTAAGCTGTACATCTAACCCTATCCACTCATACACTGATGACTCCACCCTTCACCTTTCCATTCGGTTCCCACAACGCCCATCTCAACAGTTACTTCAACAAACAAGGGATGAGGCCCTGGCACACCTAATGTCTGACCTGGCTTGTATCTCTGACTGGGGTAAATATAATATGGTTGTTTTTAATGCATCTAAGACTCAGTTCTTACACCTATCAACCCGACAAAATCTTCCACAGGTGTACCCACTACTGTTTAATAATATTCAGCTTAATCCTGCATCATCCTTGAACATGCTTGGGGTTTCATTTACTCGGGACTTATCTTGGAAAGATCGTATTACATCTCTTGTAAAACCTGCCTCCAAGAGATTGGGTGTGCTAAGCCGACTCCGCTCTTTCTTTACCCCTGCACAATTGTTGACTCTATACAGGGGTTTTATCCGCCCCTGTGTGGATAACAACTCTCATGTGTGGGGAGGCTCCCCACATACAGCTCTTGTCAATAGGGTGGAGTCAAAGGCTTTTCATCTCATTAACTTTCCTCCTCTTACTGACTCCCTTCAACCTCTGTCCCTTCGCTGCACTGTTGCATCTTTATCTCTTTTCTATCGCTACTTTTTATGGTCACTGCTCCTCTGAACTGTCTGCTTGCATTCCTCCACCTCTACGACGGGCACGTAGCACCCGTCTGGCAGCAAACTCTCATCCCTTTTCTGTCCAACTCTCTAATGCAAGAGTTAATCGTTACTCCCAGTCTTTCATTTATGCAACAGGTCAGCTCTGGAACTGTCTCTCTCTGTCTGTATTTCCTGCTGCCTATGATCTCCAGTCTTTCAAACATAGTGTGTCCAGGCATCTCAAAATGATCGGATCTTGAATTTGGCTCTCTATTGTATTTTGTTTTTCTCTTGGAGGGAACTGTTACTGCGGGCTCAAGGCCTTTGGTTCCTTCTTCCTCGCATAAAAAAAAAATAAGTCAAGCGATAGGTCCATTCTATTTCATCATTGTGCAAAACCAGGACACACTAGGAATGAATGCTTTATCAAAACAAAAGAGGATAGACAAAAGACACAAGGATTTGGTCTTTTCTGTAGATATCATAGGTGCCGAGGGCACTGGACCAGTAACTGAAAAACAGTAGAAAAATTAGTGTCTATGTTCAAATCAGGGGAAGACCAAGTCATGACAAAAAACGAACAAACGTAAAGAAAAGCAAGTCTAAAATTCACATAGGAGGCATGTTGGGAAATGAGTGTATCTTGATACCAGCTGTATGTGAGGAACAAAACGTTTCCTTATTTTTAGACACAGGCTCTCCAGTGAACACAAGAAGAAATAAATAGAATTTTTAGAAATAAGAAGAAAGTAACTTTTCTGGAAGAATCTGATTTAGACTTATATACAGAAGATGGAAAACAAATCACAGTAAAAGGTATGATAAGGTTAAACATCAGTTTCACAGAGACTACAAGACCAATCTCTGCATTTTTCTTTATCGTTGAAAACTTAGGAATTAAGACTTATATGTTACTGGGGTTAAGATGCATGAGAACAGAGAAAATAACTTTACTTCCACAAATGAATGGAATAGACTTTGACAATGAATACATAGAGGAAATACCATCGGAGCCCTCACCGATTAGTAAAAGAGAACCAAAAAGAATTGGTAATATTAAAAGCTTAAACAAACATACACAAACAGATGAGTGTATAGATCCACTCACACCCCCCACCCCCAGCCTCCAGGATTAAAGACCCAGGTAACAGTACTGATTTATCAGTTTTTCCCGCCCATCTCACCAATGATTTAGTTATACCACCTAATTCCTATATGAAAGTTACCATAAAGAGCAAGTTACGGAATAATACTGTTCTTGTCTTAGAAGAATTATGTAAAGGGATTGTCAATAGAAAACGCATTATATCAGATGAATGACGAAGGGCAAACTCAGGTATTCATAATTAATCACATGAATGGGGAAGTACAGTTGAAAAAGGGGACTTGCATAATTAATATTGAAAAATGTCCCGACCCTGTGAAGGAAATAGTTATAGCTGGAATGACAAGTGAGATAAAATCTACTGATAAGGAAAGCATAAAAGAGAATTTAATTCACTCAGGTGAATTTGATGAAGAAAATGATTTGTTAACCTTGTTGGAAACACACAGGGACACCGTAGCATTGCCCGGAGAACAATTAGGGTGTACTAACCTGATTAATCACAAGATTAATGTGCACCCTGATACACTACCAATTTTCGTACCAGCCTACCGCATCCCACACTCCCAACGTACACTTGCAAATCAGTATGTCAATGAAATGTTAAAACTTGGAATTATTGAACCTTCAGTCTCCCCGTGGAATGCCCCATTATTCTTCGTGCTCAAACGAAATGGAGAAATGCGTGCGGTAGTAGATTACCGTAAACTAAACAATCACACAATACCAGACCGATTTCCCATGCCATTGCTAAGCGACATCCTACAGAATATTGGACCAGAAAATAATGTATTTTCCACGATCGATCTGCTAAGTGGATATTATCAAATTCCGGTAGAACAGGAGTCACGTAAATACACTGCCTTTTCCACAAATAGAGGACACTATCAGTATAGAAGGATGCCCATGGGACTGAGGACAGCCCCGGGCACATTCCAGCGTCTTATGAATTACATATTGTCCGGAAATTTAGGACAAGGAATAATTGTTTACCTTGACGATATTATCATCGCAACGAAAAATATCACAGAACATTTCAAGAAATTCGACCTACTCTTACAAAAGCTTGGTGATGCTGGTTTAAAAATTAAGCTTTCTAAATGCAAAATTTGCATTAAGGAAATAAATTTCTTAGGCCACAAATTAAGTTCTAATGGTATTCACACCACTGATGACAAAATACAGGCAGTGAAAGATTTTCCTGAACCCACTACGACTGAAGAAGTTAGACAATTTTTAGGTCTAGCTGGGTACTATAGGTCATTCGTACCACAATGCTCTCATATAGCCTTTCCTCTATTCCAGCTACTCAAAAAAGATGCTATATTCCAATGGGAAGAACAAAAACAAGCATTTACAAAACTAAAAATTAAACTAACAAATGCACCTTGTCTGGCATATCCGGATTTCACAAAATCATTTATTATATGTAAAGATGCATCAATTAAAGGATTAGGGGCTGTACTGATGCAGGAAGATAAAAGAGGATAGAATCAACCAATTCCATTTGCCAACAAACAAACAAAAGGTGCAGAGAAAAATTATTGCACTACAGACTTAGAGGCACTTGCAGTGGTTTTGCATTACAAAAGTTTCGAGATTTGGTATATGGTTACGAAATACACTTATTCACCGACCATAAACCACTAGTGGGTATGTTTAAAGAAAAACTCTCTGGGAGGAGAGCAAGATGGAAATGTACAGTCGAAAACTACAAAGTACATATTCATTATATATAAGACAAAATGAATATAGTAGTCGACGCATTATTTAGGAACCTGAACACAATTCAGGTCGCGGCTTTAGATCCCAAACCACGATGATATCGCAAAAGCACAAAGACTTGACCCAATATGGTCTAAAGTTATATACAAGTTAGAAAGTGGAGATGACATACAATTACCCAAACTGCATGTACCACTTGAACAATTCACAATAGTCAATAATACTTTATACAAGATCAACCCAGGGCAACCAAAATGCCAGAGAAATAATAACCAATTGGTAGTACCTAATGACATGATATCCCAAGTATTACGAACGATACACGATAGCCCACATGCAGGACATCCTGGAAAGGATAGAACATTCAAACAAGACCAGTTGTTATATTACTGGCCTTCATTACGAAAAGATATAAACAGTCATATAGACATATGCGAATCATGTGCAAAACACAAAGGATACCCAATTTCACCTGCACCGATGGGTAATTACCCTGTACCACATCAACCATGGGACGTTGTCGCTGTTGATTTACTCAAGATGCCATTATCATACAATAATAACCAATACCTATTCGTAGCAACGGATCATTTTTCCCGTTATGTAATTTTAGCCCTAATTAAAGATAAAACAGCAGAGACGGTAGCAAAGGCAATAATAGATAGTGTAGTATGTCGCTTTACTACCCCAAAGGAACTAATAAGTGATAATGGAGGAGAATTTAATTCTGATATCTTACAAGAAATATGTAAATAATACAATATCAAAAAGGTTAACGTTTTAGCCTATCACCCAGCATCTAATGGGTTAGTAGAGAGACAAAAAAAAGTATTAGATGTGCTACGATACATTCTCAATGAAAATTATGCAAGCTGGGATGATTGGATTCCCAGGGTAGAAGCCTCAATGGATCTATAAATAAATCCACAGGTGACACACCACATTTCATTATATATGGGACAGATAAAATACTACCATATGAGCTCCTACAAGGTGACAACCTACCCATATACAATTACGATGATTACTCCAAACTCCGTTTACGTGAATTCCAGGACATACATAAAAGAGTGAAAAAACAATTGACGATGTCCAAGGAAGAAATGACGGAGGCATTTAATAAAAAGGCAAGAGACTCGCCTATCAGCTTAGGAGACATTGTTTATGGTATCATTCATACGAGAGACAATAAATTATGCCCAAAATTTGAGGTCCCGTACAGAGTAATTAACATAAAAGCAAACAAAGTTTTAATTAAGTCACTGTCAAGTGGCGAAGAGAAACAAGTTCATATTGACCATTTAAAACGAGTTTCAAGGGAACTATCCAATAATTATTCAGCATCGGATACAACCGAACAAGCGAACGTAACTCAAGAAACCAATCAAGAAAACAACAATAATTGCAAAAATAAATTAAGGTCATATACCAAACAATCAAACATAGGTGCAACTGTTCCAATAAAATCTACAGTAAATCATTTACGAGATTTAGATATCGATTAAAACTCCTTCTATAAATGAAATAACAATCAAGTTATTGTTCTACGTTAGTCAACCGTAACGCACATCATCACTATCATCGACCACAGCATGACCATATTAGAAAACTTAATAGATTTTTTTGTCGGTAGGTAGCGATGAAGGGACTTATATTATGGATTCTCCTCTACATAGCAAGAGGATATGCTCATTTAGACCCCCAACACATAGTACGGCAAGGATGCCTCATAGCTCCATCGGCCACGACGTCAATCGTAAAAGACGTCATGAGTACTGAAATAAGTCTGGAATACTTATATAAATTACCTTCTTATCAAGAAAAAAATCGCAAGACCAATGAGAACACTGGACTTCATGATAGGAGGCTATGTTTCACAAGCA
Organism: Coenobita brevimanus; assembly: GCF_032717465.1. NCBI lineage: Eukaryota > Metazoa > Arthropoda > Malacostraca > Decapoda > Coenobitidae > Coenobita > Coenobita brevimanus. The sequence goes on from NC_137002.1 coordinate 20,152,668, forward strand.
CATAACACAAAGGAAGTGGATGAAATAGTGAAGTTAGCGAAATGGAAAACAGAACAGGCTAAGTCAACTATGCCCATCATGATCCAAGATCTCCCATCTCATGGAACGGAGGTATTGAGCGACAAGAACAACATCACACGTACTCGCCAAAAGCGCGGTTTGTTCGACCTGGGTGGCGCAGTTCTTGGGAACATCTTTGGATTGGCTACAGAGGATGAGCTTAAAGAAATAAATAGCAAATTTAATAAAATAGCTCAGGTACTAACATACCAAGATAAATTCATCACAGGACATAACTCAGCAATGAAGACAATCGTGAAAAATCTGAAAAAGGGCGGAAAACATAGCTCTCGAAAGTGTAGATAAAATAAATGACATGGAAGGTAACATAACACTTTTCCAACACTTCTCCATCATCACGGAACACATTGACACAATTCTACTCCAATTAGACAACACTAGGGTTTGTTACAAGGCACTTATGCAAGGAATTTCGAATGCCGGTGATGGCAAGATCACGATTGACTTACATCCAGTTCATGAGCTACGTCAGACAATTAGTCAAGGCATACATAAACATAAATTTAAGCCTTTGTTCCGAAGTAGGGAATTCATGCAATATTATCCACATTTAGAAGCAACACTAACACCAACATCAGTAGTAGTTCATGTACCATTCATAACTGATGACCTGTTCACAGTATACCAAATACACCCCTTCCCTTCTAAGAATAATAACACTTTGGTCATCATCAACATCAACACAGACACCGAACTCATCATGGTCTCCAAGAGACGGAACACTGTCACTTTTGCAAGTGAATCAACGATTGAACGAAAGTGCCGCACATCTTTACATGCTGTTCACCTTTGTCCTGCATACATTTTCACGTTTCAGCCTACTGATACAGTCCCTTGTGAAATGGCTATCATAGGAAATCACAATATGCGTAATCATTTGCAACTTCACTTTTGCTCCAGATGAGCTTGTACACCATCAATGCATCGGACACTCACAGTTTTTTTTATTTCTCTCATAACACATCAGTTTACATAGTCTGTCCAGATATACCACCATCTCATACTTAAGCCTCAGGATAATACATAGCACCAGACTACTGTGCGGTATTTACACCATCCATGTCCACTTTATCCACCATCAATAACTACGCCATCCTCAATCATACACACAAACATTTCCACCCACTGCCTGATATGGACTTAAACAAGAGCTCAAGATTAAGTTGACTTCACCTAAGTTCGAAACTATGTAACTGATCAATGAAACAATGAAGCCCTGGGAAGATTTGTGTTTGAGTATGTTCAACCCATATTATGTGTATAGCCCAGCACCTTCTGTCTTTATAATCTTCTGTATTGTATTTGCAGTAGTGCTGTTCGCAATGCACAAAATGCATGCAAGAATTGCAAATTTGGAGTCAGTATTTAGTGGGGGTAGAGTTAGCTTCCAAGCCAACCCCCCTGTATGAAGTGTACATATTTTGAATATAGTATTAATTTTATAAAAAAAGAAGAAGAAGAAGGATGACCCATGATATAGAAGTATACCAGTATCATTATCTCAATATGAAAAGATTAAGAGCTCTTACCATAATCTTAACTTTGAACTTTTTTTTTTTTTTGCATACATGCATTTTACTATTATACATACACATTTTACAAAATGTAATACAATAACCAATTTAACCATATTCAATTATATATACAACCTGTTTCATGTGTAATATTACTGTATCATAGCAATATTACCATGAATATTATAATCAATATTATAATCAATATTATGTATTAAGATTGAAGAAGACTAATATGTATTAATAGATTAGCATATGTCAATGATGATTGCTGTCGGAGGACCGCCAGCTACGTGACCGAGCGATGTCAGGACTCTAAAATATCTTAATACATAATAGCTAGCAACATACATAATATAGTCTAGAGGTTAGGTCAATGTCAAACATAGGGGCCAAAAGGAAATGACGTTAGCACCTCTCCAGAATGCCTCTCACCAGCAAAATAGCCCACGAACAGCGCCTCGTGACCATACACACACATACACACACACAGGCTTCTAGAACATTTCAACAACAGTGTAACACACGTGACATGACCCCTGCTAATCCAGAATGTAGGATTCTGAGATCAGAAGGAGACTGGCCATAGGACCGGCAGGTAGTGGAGAGAGTGAATAAGAAGACGGGTCCAACTAGACTTACTTAGTATATTAAGTCTCTGTATAATACATACGCTGCTCAACTTAGACTTTCTCTGAAGATAATAATTCAAGATCAACTCCCTGTATTCATCTTTAACTCCTCCTGCTCTTCAATTAATTCAAGACTCACCTATTACGAGAAGTAAGAGTTACATATATAAAAATGTTGGTTACAAAGCTTTAACATACTCCATATGACCAAATTTTCCCGCCTGGTGGTTTAATGAGAAATCATGGCGCTCCAGTCGGATTGAACCAGTGAAGGTTTATATCCAAAGGGTGGTTGGGGTTTATTGCTCACTTAATGCCACTCAGGGATGAGTGAGGCTAGTCACTCTCATCCTAAATGTCAGGACCAGCTTGTCTAGCCCCTGGCTCCTATGCTCCTAATGGTGCAACATAGGATTGGATGACGAATGCATGAATGAATGAATGATACATTCATTCAACAAATTTTGTTATCAACTACACACTCACCCGTAAATGTGTAAGAGCCCCTTCGCATCTCCAGTTTTCCAAGAGAGTGCTCCGCTCTAATCGGTGAATGCCTGAACTAAGAAATCAAAAAGAAAAAGATTTTCCGTCCTAACACCGTTTTTTTTTTTTTTTAGGGGGGGGGGGAGGGGGCATCATCTCTAGCAGTTAAATATCGAAAATTGTGCCTTTAATTTTATATCAGGGATTTTGTGATATTATGGTGCTCTCTTGCTCACAAAGCGCACTTTGCTGGTAATGTAAATTGTGTGCTCAAGAGAGCGTAATCGATTTGTGTAGCATTCAGACAAAGGTGTTTGAAGTGCTATTGTTGGAGGATGGTGTTGGTGAGTGTGTGGTGGAGAGGAGGTGAGTGGATGGAGGGAGTAGAGTATGGGGGAGAGATGGGGTGGATGGATACAGGAGTGTGGAAGACAGAGTGTGAAGGAGTGGGTTTGCCAAGGCTGTGGTGGGGAGAGGGTAGGTGTAATGGGGTACGAAGAGAGAGAGAGAGAGAGAGGAATGTGTGAGTGTGTGTGACACCTCTGCCCTACCCACACTAGTGCTGGGGTATTGATCTGACGCTTGATTTACGTATCTTCACTTCTTCCTCCACCACGTCAACCTACTTCCACACTTTTCCGTTTGGTCTGTTTACGCTAGTCTCCTACACATCCTCCACTTACTCTCCCTGTTTATCTTATCATATGTGGTCGGGAGATTTATTGCAAAAAACTCTTTGAAACTATTGGGGTCATGGAGTAAAATGGAAGGATATTTCAGCCGCATGTTTTTTTCTTGCTTCTTCATATATGGTATGTCTGAGAAATAGATTTTTTTTTTCTTAACCTGTAAACAAGGCGCTGTACCCCAGTGTTTTGGAACCTCCTGTTATGAGATCGAGGTGCTGCTTGCCACCACTCACACAGTCATGCCACCGTCCACTGATTTATCCTACGCCAGTACAGTAATGGAGGAGGCCATTTCTATCATCTCTCTCCTTCTAGTGGATTTCTGAAGAACCCGTTGTTCTTCATTGTTTACCTAGTAGGTCACTGTTAACCTACTCACCACTATTGATCACTGACTACATTCTCTTCCAACACCTCCTTCATACTAGCTTATCCTGTCCTTATCTGTCTTCCACCAACCCCACATTTACAGCAACAATATTGTATCCCTATCCTCATCCTACTAGTACTCCCGATACTTAGATTAATTTACCCTATCGGTATCTGCCACCTCCTATAGGCTTAACCATCCATTTATTATACCTGTAACTAACATTTATCCTGCCCCTGACCATCTCACATTTATACTCTACCAAGAGAGTCTTTTACATTCGCTTATCATAACCCATCTACTTCCCATTTTGCTCTACACCAGCTACACCCCTTCCTTTTCTCCCCGGCTCCTTCGGCTTCTTTCCTCCCCAGCACTATAGTTTCCTTACTTCCGGGACTTTTCGACCTTTGTTTTCTTCTCGGCTCCTTATTCTCCTTTCCAACCCTTCGTCTCCTCACAAACCCAGTCTTTCTTCCCCAATCAGTTTTCCTGCTTTCCTCCCCTGACCCTTCCCCTTTGCTTCTCCCAAGCTTCTTCCTCACATATCCTTCCCAGTTCCTTCCCCTACCCTTCTCCTCGGTCACTTCTTCCCCCCCCCCTCTCCTTTCAACCTCCTTCTCCTCCTCTCATTCCCACTCCTTCCCTCCCCCTTCTTTCCTCGCTACCACCTTCCGCTCATCACCCCCCAGCATCTTCCTCTCCTTTCCTTTCCAGTCCTTTTCCCGTCTCTCCTCCCCGGTCCCTTTCCCTTCTTTCCTCGTCAGCTCCTTCCTCTCCCCTCTTTTCCCTCTCCTTCCCAGCCCCTTTCCGTCCTCTACATCCATCTATCCTTTCCGCTCCCTTACTCTCCACCCCCTTCCCAACATCATCCCCCTGACATCTGCCGCTGAGCTGTGTGGCTATGTCTGGGACCTCCCGGACACACACACACACACACACACACACACACACACACACACACACACACACACACACACAGTACCAATTGAGGTTAGGGGATGGAATTTTCAAGCGTACCTACGATCAGTTCTCCGTCATAATTTAGATCTGTTCTTGCCAGAAGAACAGAAAACATGGCAAGACTCTGCACTGATCCTTCTTTGTCAGTTACTGTTAAATAACTTGCTGCAATTTTTCTCTCATAATTAGATTTTTTTTTATTTGTACGAGGAACACAAGCAGGGTAAGATCTGCCCTCTCATTGTCTGTCCTTAGAGAGGTAAATTACAGTTACGATCGGCAGCAGACCTTAAAGTTGTCCGTGAATCCGGTTCCGGGTTCAGAATTAACACTGATGACACAGTGTGATAAAACACTTCTGTCGTGTGAATTTGGGAACTAACAAAACAGAAGTGTTTTTTGATGTTGGTCACTAATTTTTCTCTGTCCTGTGCAGTGCAGGGTTTCCAAGTTTCTCACAGATGTACATAAGTGAAATAGTAAGACGGCAGCCAGATGAAGTTACTTGTCTTCTGTCTTTCCAAAAAGTGAATCAAGATAGTTTTTAATCCTTTCTTGAGGCAGGAATTTCACTCAGTCCTTGCAGTCCGATGACATATATTGCAGTTCATCTTTATAATTATCAAATGATTACATTCAGCTTAGCAGAGTAGCTGTGGAATGGAGGGGTTAATGAAGGCTGTATTTACTCTTCACATCAAAATTCTCTCTCTCTCTCTCTCTCTCTCTCTCTCTCTCTCTCTCTCTCTCTCTCTCTATCTATCTATCTATCTATCTATCTATCTATCTATCTATCTATCTATCTATCTATCCATCTCTCCAAAGCTGTATACAATCGCCTGGAATCAGCTGGAATATATATAATGTAAAAGAAGACATCGCATTGAACTGCGTAGTCAAATTCGTGTAGGGGTAAAATAGAATTTCACACAGGATTAGCAGCACTGGAAGTTAAATTTCTCCCTCGTGGATGATTTAGGAGTCTGCCAAGCGTGGGTCGCCTAAAGCTTTGAGTGTGCATGTCTGGACTGGCCAAAGTTCATCTTCCGGGCCAAGCTGTCTCAGTTTTAACAAGTTTATCTTATTGTGTGTCCCACATCAGTTTATCGCTCAGATAAAAATTTACTGCTGACGAAAGCAGATACTTGTTTGATCGCCAAGGACTATAAGTGAAAAGAAACAAATCTTAAGTGGTTAAATTCATGTAATGCGGCAATAAGCTTTTAAAATGTACTAAATTGCATCGTCCATATAGCATTCTTTTAAAGTATACACGTAACAGTGAAAAGAGTATAGTCAGCAAGAACACACAGCAGTGATTAGAGAATGTTTGGTGAGTGGTGTGAGCAGTGAACCGTTATTGCCATAACCCTTGTCAGCAGTGTGATGAGGCACGGTATTAGCTGAAGATATGTATACCCGGCAGTTTCCTTTTTAACTACTCTTCTATTAGACAACCGGTATTCCGTGAAAAAACACTGTTGCCAAGTGATGTACGCCCTCCCCAGTAAATGTACTCGGTAAGCAGCACCCTATTAAGCAGAATATACTAGCAAATTTTTACCCCTTTTGTTGGTGTGTGAGAAAAACAGGCCTCTGGAGCTCGAAGCTGGTGGCATCAAACACCGGGACATACTGCCTCTGTCCAAACGTCAGGAAGCAGGCATAGACAAAAGAAAGAACTAAAGTACTGGTAATGGAAGCTGGCATTAGGACAGAAACAAGAGGACGAGACGGACAGCTGGTAGTGGAGATATTTCAGACGAACACTCAGGCGGTAGGGGAGAGAGGCACAGAGTCAGACATGGAGAGGAAATTTTAACAGACGGACAGACAGTTGACAAAGGAACAGATAGTCAGACATGAAGACAGAGTTAACAGGGACAGAGAGTCAGACGTAGGGATAAAGAGTTAACAGAAGATAGATACGGGACAGACAGTCAGGCAGGGAGACAGAGACAGAAAGTCAGATATAGAGGCCAAAGTTAACCAAAAGCCACAGAAAAGGCATGAAGACATATATACTGTATGAGATAGACAGTCAGACGTGTGTGTGTGTGTGTGTGTGTGTGTGTGTGTGTGTGTGTGTGTGTGTGTGTGTGTGTGTGTGTGTGTGTGTGTGTGTGTGTGTGTGTGAGAGAGAGAGAGAGAGAGAGAGAGAGAGAGAAAGACGGTAAATCAGATAAGGGGACAGTGTTTACAGAGGGGCGGAGGTTCAGACATGGGCAGAGGAAGAACGGGTAGAGAGACAAAGAACAAAAAAAGATAATAATAATAATAAGGGGACAAACAGGCAGGACTGGGGACAAACCGATAAGGATTAACAAAACGTGATGTGTACAGGCAAATTACCAGGGAAGAGGGAAACAGCAGGAAGAGAGGAACGGAGAGTAAGGGAGCGGCAGCAGGGGAAGGAGAAAACTGCAGGGTAGGAGAGAGGCAGCAGGGGAGGGAGAGGACTACATGGTAGGGTAGAAGCAGCAGGGAAGACAACAGATTACACAGGAGGCAACAGACTGTAGTGTGCAGGGAAGGCAGCAGGGCACACAGCAGACACAGCAGGGAAGGGAGGGAGCAAAGAGCAAGGGACTGTCACAGGAATGCTGATATTACTACTGGTTATATAAATCCTGGTGTCAGTGTGGGAGCCCAGGGTGTTGTATTGATATGAGGCAACCTGACAGCCAGTTCCTGGCGTCACGTGTACTAAGGTGTTTTTTTTTTGGCATTCCATGTAAGATGGCGCATATCTACACCTATCTGTCTATGTATGTCTGTGTCTGTCTGTCTACGAATACGAATATTTCATATACACACATACATACATATATTGTAAAGAGAGAGAGAGAGAGAAGTCTGCAGCATCAGTTCCTTTTTCTGCCCGTTCTCGTGCCCTTGTCACTGTCTTAAATTTGATTTGCTTAGGTCCCACACCATAATCATTTCTTTGTTTAATCTTCTTATCCCTGAATAGTGTTGTTTAGTTTACCGAATATATTTTGTAATGGATACTTTAACATCAGTCTCTAATAACCCCCTGATTGTTATGACGTCTTTAGAAGATTATTTTTGCTTCCTCCAGAGAATTATATTTAGGTCGGGGGAGACGTTTCTTAAGAAGGGGTGAAATTGTGCCTTCCTACTTACCTTCACTGTCATCTACTTTATTTTTTTTTTCATTATGTGTCCGACTCTGGTCAAAGGCTTCAGGGCCTATATCTCGAGGGCAGTAGCCTATCCCAAGGCCCAGTAGTCCTCCTACACCTCCACATGTGACCACTTCGGCGCTAACACCCACCGTCCATATTGAATACATGCTAAGGCTGTCTCATACAGGACTGGTGTACTGGTATTAGCGGGGGTACTTTTATGACATGTCGGCGGGTCATCTGGTAGATCAGGAAAGTCTGTTTTTCAATCATTTCCTGTGGCACCCTCGGGGATGCATAGGGCCTCGATGAACTCACACCACCACATCCTATCTTGTGCTAACTCCTCAAGATCTCCCCAACACTCATCTCCAGCTTCCCGTCTCATTGTCCTCACCCACGTCTCTTTTGGCCTTCCTCTACCTCTCCTACCAAGTGCCACCCACCCTGGTGTACCTCGTACTATTCACTGTCTCCTATACACATGTCCTAGCCACTTCCATCGTGAGAATCTAACATATTCATCAACCGGCTGCAGTCCCGTTATTTCTCTAATTCTACTATTTGGTATCCTTTCCCACCACTTAACTCCTAATATTCTTCTAAGTGCTTTGTTTTCAAACACCATAGTCACTGTGCTGTACCAAGACTCGTGTCCATAAATTAAGATACTCCTAACCATTACCTTATAAAGTTTGATTTTTGTATGCACAGAAAAATTGTTATTATTCCAAATATTTTTAAGTATTCCCATTGCCTGATTAGCCTTCTTTAACCTTTCCTCGAATTCAAAGTTCAAAGAACCATCCTTGGCTAAATAAGTACCTAAATATTTAAACCTATCAACTTGCTTTACAACCATACCTCCAGTTACAAATTCCTGCGCATTTTCCATATTCATATTGATTATTTCAGTTTTTCCACAATTAATAACCAAACCCACCTTGCGACCTTCACTCACCAAACAGTCCAACACTCTCTGCATCTCTTCTGGCCCATCACAAATCAAAACTATATCATCTGCATAATCTAAATCCAAAAGTTTCCTGTTCTCTCCCCAAAGTATACCTGCACCGGTTTCTGTTCCAACGCGTTTCATAATGTAATCAATGACCAATATAAATAGTAAAGGCGATAGAACACCACCTTGAATTACTCCGGACTTGACTTCAAACGAATCACTCAGACAACCATCAACCATCACTTTACAAAATGTGTCCTCATGCATGTTCATAATGACCCTCACAAACTCCTCTGGTATTCCATAATGTCTCATGATCTTCCCCATAGTCTCTCTCGAAACACTATCAAAAGCCTTTTCAAAATCAACAAAACAAAGACTTAACGGTACTCTCATTTCATTAACTTGCTGCATCAAATGCCTAACTATAAAGATCTGATCATTGCAACCACGTCCCTTTCTAAAACCAGCCTGTTCATCCCTCAGAATACCCTCAACCACCGGCTCCAACCTATTTAACAACACTCTACTGAAAACTTTCAAAGCTATCTGTGACAAATAGATTCCCCTCCAATTACCACATTCACTCAGGTCTCCCTTCTTCGGAACTTTAACAATTACACCGTTCTTCCAAACTGATGGTAGTAACCCCGTCACCCATATCTTATTGAATAGCTTGGTCAAGATTATTATTAATCTAGCCCCCTCCACTTTAAACATTTCCGGAAATAGACCATCCTCCCCTGGTGCCTTATTATTCTTTAACTGTTTTACTGCTTTCTCCACTTCTGCTTTTATGAAATCCAAATTCAGAATCTGTTCCCTGCCCCAGCCGGGATTCGAACCTGGGTCCATCAGGACTGCAGGCCGCCTCTCTACCGATTCAGCCACCGCCTTCCCCAGCTACATCCCGTCACTGCCTTCTTACTTGCACCTACACTCCTCCTGTCCCTTTCCACTCCTCACTCTTCCCCTCTGCAGGACAACAACACGGTGAGGGTTACTGACATTCAGATCATCAGAGTTTAATTAGAAAAGTAGACGATCCAAAAAATATGTGGAACTGTATCGTCTTTATATTATGAAACATTGGACGAATCGTTTGGAAACATTTCTCAGTAACTCTTCACGAATATGAGTATCCGCTGTTTTAATCAATACATCGTTAAGACAGATTTATCATTATTATTATTTTTCTTTACAGCCAGCGATATCAACTATCCATAAAGAAGTATTGTCTTAGGAAAGAAAACGCACATCACTTATTGTGAAACCGTCTGATACTGGTTGAACATTTTTTTTTTTTTTTTTTAGAGTGAAAAACAGACAGACAGACAGACAGAGAAGAGTACAGTTATTAGATGTGTTAGGCCACCATTCCTACAGGCCGACTGCTTTATTTGACACACACACACACACACACACACACAAAACCCAGTCCTTGTAATATAAGTTTATCATACTACCATGTGGACCAATTATCCGTAGTACCGAGATATGACGCAATCATACTGGAAACTTCCGTGGAAAAAAGTACACCCTTTTTACCTTAACTTGACCTAGATTTTCGACCTTTTATTGCCTATTTCACGTAGCCCAGTGGCAGATAAAGGCAGTGCTATTGGCTCTACATCCTTTCTTTACTAGTTCTTCGTGGCTAGCACCACATTCTAGCGTTAATCTATTGTTACAAGTCACATTCAAGATGGAGGGATGGCAATTTTAGGCCAGGTTAGAGTAAAACGAGTATAGTCTTCTTGCAAAGCAGGAGAGATTGGAATTTAAAGTCTAGCGTTAATCTGTTGTAACAACTCAGCGTTCAAGATGGAGGGATGGAAGTTGTAGGCCAAATCTGAGTAAAATGGGTGTAGTCTTGGTGCACATCAAGAGAGACTGGAATCTGAATATTATAGCCACAGTCCTAAAGCATGAAGAAAAGAAATAGAAATCTTACAGAGAATAACACAAGGTAATTCTGTGACACTTGAGGAAGATGTATGGTGTAATGAATCTTTTTTTTTTTCAAACAATGAAAAAGTAAACAAAAAAATTCTTCAGCGATACTGCAACCTCTGCAATAAAAGTGACATTTTTTTCATCATCATCATCATCATCTGGACCTCCTTTCCCACTCAAGGGCGGGGTGAGGAGAAGCAATGTCGAGACAGCCCAAACTTGCCCAACCCAGTGGACCACGCTTCCATTCACTCATCATTCAAGCTCCAGGAATCCTGGTTCCATCGGATCTATCTATCTATCTATTGCCAGACGCCTCAATCCCGTTTGGGGTGGCCACAAACAAATCGCCTCCAAGTCGCCCTGTCCCCCGCCATTTCACTCCCCTGCTCCCAACTCACACCCCCCTCTCTCATATACCTCTCCACCCCATCTCTCCACCTCATCCTCGGCCTCCCCCTCCCTCTTTCCCCCTCCACCTCACTCACATACACTCTCTTCGTCAGTCTTTGACCCTCCATCCTCTCCACATGGCCAAACCACCTCAGTGTGTTCCTCATAACGCTTCCTATCACATCCACATCAACACCACAACGCTCCTTTATAACCTCATTCGTCAGCCTGTCTCTCCATGTGACTCCACAGGCTCCTCTTAAATAACTCATTTCCACGGCTCTCACTCTTGACTTGTGTCCTTCCAACAACGTCCAAGCTTCACTTCCGTACGTTAGAGTTGGTATCACAATACTGTCATGTAGTAACTTTTTCACTTCCATGCTCACTTCCCTGTTTCTTATCACTGCTTTCAAAGAACCCTTAATAATTTGCTACTGTAGGTAGACTTTTTTTTTATTATTATTAGTGAAATTTCTGCTTTGCATTACTCTCCGCTGGCTAAATGTTTTCACGCCTTTGATTAAAAGGCCATATCACTGAATGTCCCACGGTGGCATAGTCGGTAGAGTACCGGTATTCGTTGCGGTATTTTAGTCATCAAGAGACCTGGAATGCAATCTCCAACAGGGTATTTGAACTAGCATTAATGGGGACGTCATGTTCATTAAATTTTTGCAGTCTCCTGACAACTTAATCGGCTTAAGTTTGGCGTATGTAGCTGGAGGGTTAACAGTGACCTAAAATTAGCACTTTCACTTCGATAGGACTCCGAGAAGCTG